>NW_024423319.1:93485536-93525920 GCF_017311325.1 Ursus maritimus
AAAAAAAAAAAAAAAAGAAAAAACCAAAACCAAAAAGAAACCTGTTAGAACTGAAAATGAATTCACAAAAGTTTCAGAATACAAAGTCAAAATACAAAAATCAATCATGCTTCCATGCACTAATAACAATATTTGAAGAGGCAATTAGGAAAACAATCCCATTTTAGAATACTATCAAAGACTAAAATAATTAGTAATAAAAATAAGGAGGTGAAGGACTTGTACACTGAACACTAAAAAACAATGCATTAATGAAAGCAATTAAAGAACACATAAATGGAGATACATCTGTGTTCCTGGATTGAAAGAATATTAAAATGTCCATGCTACCCAGTTCGATTTACAGACTCAATGTAATGTCTATTAATATCCCAATGGCATGTTTTCCAGAAATAGAACAATTCTAGAATGCATATGGAACCACAAAAGACCCCAAAGAGCTAAAATAACCTTTAAAAAGATGAATCAAGCTCAAGTCATTATAGTCCTCATTTCTTCATATATTACAAAGATACAGTAATAAATCCAGCATGGTACAGGCATAGAGACACATAGATCAATAGAGCTCAGAAATAAATCCACGTGTATATATAGTCAACCGATCTTTGACAAGTATGGAAAAAAACAAACAAACAAAAAACCCAAAAAACCCCACCACACTGGGGAAAGACTAATCTTCCAGAAACAATGATAGGAAAATTGGATATCCACATGTAAATGAATAAAATTGGATCCTTATACCATACACAAAAATCTCCTCAAAATGGATTATTTAAACATAAGATGTGAAATTGTAAGATTCTTAGAAGAAAACACAAGTGAAAATATTAATAACATTGGTCTTCAGTGATTTCATGGATAGGACACTAAGCACAGGCAGCGAAAACCAAAAAGACAAATTGGACTACAAACTAAAAAGCTTCTATACAGCAAATGAAACAATCAACAGAATAAAAAGGCAACTTAGGGAACTGGAGAATATATTTGCAAAACTTATCTGAGAAAGGGTTAATTTCCAAAATATATCAGAGACTCCTACAACTTATTAACAAAACAAATCACCTTAATTTAAAATTGGGCTCCAGATCTGGGGCGCCTGGGTGGCTCAGTCAGTTAAGCATCCTACTCTTGGTTTTGGCTCAGGTTATGATCTTAGGGTCAAGAGATCGAGCCCAGCATTGGGCTCTGCGCTCAGCACGGAATCTGCCTAAGATTTTCTCCCTTTCTCCCTCCCTTCTCCTCTGCCCCTCCCTCCCCCTCTCATCCTGTGTGCTCTTTCTCTAAAATAAATAAAATATTTAAAAAAAAAAAAAAGGGAGGGGGGCTAAAGACCTAAACAGACTTTTTTCCCCAAAGAAAACATGCAAATGGCTAACACCTACATGAAAAGACAGTCAACCTCACTCATTAGGGAAATGCAAATCAAAACCACAATGACCTATCCCCTCACACTTGTTAGGGTAACTATTCTCAAACAAAAACACAAGATAGCAGATGTTGCTGAGGTTGTGGATAAGTTGAAACCCTTTTACACTGTTGGTGGGAATGCAAAATGGTGCAGTGACAATTGAGAACAGTCTAAAAGTGCCTCAAAAAATTAAAAATGGAATAATCATATTATCTAGCCAGCCCACTTCTGGGTATTTATCCATGAAAAATGGCAATCAGGGTCTCAGAGAAGTATTAGCACTCCCATTGCAGCACTATTCGCAATAACCAAAATGTGGAAATAACCTAAGTATCCATCAATGGATTAATGGGTGAAGAAAATACGGAAAATGTGGTGTACACATACAACAGAATATCATGCAACTGTGTAAAAAAAAAATTGGTGACTAACATAATATAATAAAAAATATTAAAAAAAAAAAAGGAAATTCTACAATGTAGGGTAACATGGCCGAACCCATGCTATGTGAAATAAGCTAGTTACAGGACAAATATTGCATGATTCCCCTTCTAGGAGATACCCAAAAGACCAAACTCATGGAAGAACAGTTATAAAATTTCGGTTAGGCAAGATGAATAACTTGTAGAAACCAGCTACACAATACTGTGCCTACAGAGTATGAATACTGTATTGTACAGTAAGATTTGTTAAGTGTTCTTCAGTTCTTATATTACACATTAAGCGTTCTAACCACAATAAAATTAATAAAAAGAAACCAACCTTGCTGGCACCTTGATCTTGGACTTGCAGCCTCCAGAACTATGAGGAAATAAATTTGTTGTTTAAGCCCCCCAGTCTGGGGTATCTTGTTATGGTGGCCTGAGCAGACTGCGACACCAGCGAACTCACTGCCATGTTATGTCTCAAAGTCACTAGTCATTTCATTGTCTTTCGGCAATTCAGAGTCTCCCTACGCTTGGTGTGTTAGGTTCAGGGCTTTTAGTTACAAGACTGAAGACCTAGAGGAAGAAAGGGGTCTCACCATCTTGGCTGGAACTGGAAGTCTGCTGCTCTGTTCTTTGAATGCAGTTACGAGCTACCGGGCAGAAGTATGGGCAGACTGCAACACCTCAAACCTTTCCAATTTATAGGGAGCTTATCTCAGATATGTCAGGATTAGAGTGTGTGTGTGTGTGTGTGTGTGTGTGTGAGACCCTCCTCTTTATATCACTATATCCTCAGCACAAATGAGAATAAAATAAGCATCAGATTCGGTCCCCACCTGACTGTTCTTTTCTCTTTTAATTTACTCTCTAAATAAGAATACCTGCCTTGAGACTCTGACCAGCTTCCACACCTAGACTTGTTTCTGCTTTGCTCGTTTGTGCATCCATGGGGGTTTTCCTTGCCTTAAGGCACACAGAAACACCTGTCTGTGCCTTTGTTCCAAACCCCCATCGTTGCAGCCTTACATCTGCTCCTTGTGCGGCTTAATTCTAGCCTATTACTGTCAGTATTTGCAGTTATTAAATATAGTTTTTAAGTAAGTGTCTCCTTTATTCATAAGACACCTACAATCCGTAATAGGCCACTATGAGATGGCAGGTGCTGCCGGGGGATTGTTACGGAGGACGGGGCCTGTTTCTCAGGACTGGATATTTGCATTCTCCAAACCCAGAGGTCCCGGCGTCTTGACACTTTTCTGCCTCCCATTACACTGCTCTTTAATGGTGACTAAGAGGAGTAAGCAGCAAGTTAGAGCCACCCTGGTTGCTCCCAGGCCCCTGAAGTACTATCAGCATCTAGAGGGTTGCACCGTGCAATAAACAGAGGAAGATCTGGCCTTCGTCCTTGCAGCTCGATCACATCTGAGAAGAAAATAAACTCCTGGCTTCTCTACTTCCAAATGCAGCCTTTGCTTACACACTTCTAGGTCCAACACACCTTATATTCCTCCTTGCTTTGCTATTATTTTCAAATGCTCAGCCTCAGTAAGATCCTGGCAATTAATGGTGAAGCTTCATAGAAATTATTCTTAGCCCCTGACCCCCAGTTTACGGACTCTCTGTTCTCCCTAAGGATAACTCAGAATGACAAATATTTTTAACATCTTTTTTTTAATATTTTATTTATTTATTTTTATTTTGAGAAAGAGAGAGAGAGAGAGCTCTTGCGTCGGCGAGGGACAGAGACTCCCAAGGAGACTCCACGCTGAGCCCGGAGCCCAGTGTGGGGCTTGATCCCACAACCCTGAGACCATGACTGGAGCTGAAACCGAGAGTGAGACTCCTAACTGAGCCACCCAGGTGGCCCACTGAATTTTTAACATCTTTTTGTGAAGCAGAGGAGTGTGGCTGGCTTGCACAAACACCTGACAAAGTTTGGTGCTTAAAAGTCCTTTAAAAACACCTTTTAGATACACAATAAGCTTTTATCTATAAATAGCTATAATTAAGAGCACAAGCGTCAGTTTCTTAAATGTGTTATAGAAAGTAGAAGCACCTACTCCATACCAAACAGAACGCAGGGCTATAAAAACACGAGTAAATCACCCCTAGGCATCTATGCTTGAAAGTAACACCAAGACCTATTGTAGTGAAAACCATGAAATCCCTTCTATTTTGAGACAATACTTACCTTTTCTAACTGTATTGAGAGATGAAGGTGAACCCTCTTCCAGCTATACACAAAGAACCCATTAAAGACAAGTATTTAATTATTGGCAGTTTGCAGAGCCAGCTAAGCCTCATAATTTTCCAAGCTTTGAAGAGCATTTCCTTACCTAAATTGTGTGAATCAGAGTCATCCTAGAAGGCCGAACTAGAAAGGGTCGAGGACGCCGTAAGATTCAGACTTCCTTTGGAGATGAGAAAACTGAAGTTCAGAGAAGGTGAGTGGCTCGTCTCAAGTTATAAAGCCAGTTGACGCTGGACTAAAACTCACTGGACTGTCGGTTGGAAAAGCCAGGCGTCCCCCGGCGGAAATTTGAAACCGGCCCCTCTACGTGGACTTGCGTCGAGCTGCGGGTAAGACTAGAAGCTCTCCGCACCCGCCCATCCCAATCTTAAGAGTTTGTATAGAGGCCTTACCAAGCTCCAGGTGCCTGAATTCCATCAGGTGATTTCAATAACACATTACCCTCCCAAGGCTGCATCCTTGAAGGGGCTCCTGGGACGGGGCTGGGGGTGGGGGTAAGGAGTCTCTGACGGCCTGGGTTCAGCTGGAGGGTGAACTCGGGGTCATGTCCTCTCAATGACCTCCTCCAGCACGGACCGATATCATCTTCCCCACGTTAGTGATTTGCACATTTTAGAGGTATATCAGAATCACCTGGAGGGCACGTTCAACCACAGACTGCTGGGCTTCACCCTCAGTTTTGGATTCGGTTTTCCTGAGAGGGGAACTCAGGAATCTGCATTTCAAGTAAGAGTCTACATAGCGGCTGACGCTGCTGGTCCCAGGGACAGCTCTTTGAGACCACAGCGCCATCGTAGTTTCGTCCTATTTTTAAATGTTATTTTAATTTTAAAGAATTTCTTAACTTTTTATTTTGGAGAATTTTGAACATATACAGAAGTGGACAGAAGTGTATAAGGAATCCTCACAGATCTATTGAGCACTGACAACCATCTAACTTGGGCAATCTGAAGGACTTCTTAAAAAGCCCCTTTAATGTACGAGCACTGGGTGTTACACGCAACTGATGAATTATTGAACTCTACATCTGAAACTAATGATATACTATATGTCGGCTAATTGAATTTAAATTAAAAAAATGAAAAAAAAAAGCCACTTTATTTTTTTCTCTTGGGAGACAGGCACTCTCATGAGTTCTAAAATTCTAATGAAAATTATGTTTTCTCTTCTTACTCGATTAATTTTCAGTTTGCACTGTTAACCAATGTGTACTATTTCTGCAACTCTAAGAAAAGGTGGAAACAGTGGCTTACCAGCTTCCATGTTACCATGAGGGAAATGGAGGCTCAGATGATGATTAAGCAGCTCACCCAGGACTCATGCTGAAGTCTGACTCCAGACTCAGTCCTCCAGAACTCGTCTTGACAGACATAATTAATTCAATTGTTCGAGTCAAGTCAAACTCATCTGCTCTGAAGGCAAAAGCACGATTCTGCCTGTACTTCTATTCATATGTGTAGCCAGTAATGGCTTAGCACTTGTGACACACCTTGGCACTTGTGGCCAAGTGTTCTGTGGTTGGTGGCCCAGGAAGATTCAGACCTCCCGGTGGAGTGGAGGTGGCTGCATTTTCAATCTCCCAGTGTGATGAACTGCTATGAGGATTTAGATACCACCACACAACTCAATCTTCGTGGCAGCGAATGGAATGGAGATCTTCCTTTATTCAGGACCTGACTCTCCCTGGGACTCTTGCCTCATATTTTCAGAAATGTGCATGTTTTTTGTCATTTATGTGCCTCAGACAACTTGTGAGGCTTAATGAACTATTAAGAGCCTTTCAGACGAATGCTCACGTATAACAGCATGTATCTCTAAATAGTTCTGTGTGTTGCACACACACACTCATATAATACACATTATGAGCTACGCATGTGCATGTATGACTCTACTCAGAGCAAATTATAAAACAGCCATGTGTGTCAAAATGCCACTAATCATGTCTTATGAAATCTTATCCTAAATTCCTAACCTTGGCGATGCTCTAATAGTTATCACCTTTCAGACATAACCGATTTAGTCAGTGTTATCATGCGCTTCTCTGATGTTTTGTGATGGACATTGTGCTCTGGACAGTTCATGATTAGCACAGAAGACAAAGTGAAAGGTTGGAAGAACTCTGAGAGAAAGCTTGGCGGTTACAGTCCTTTCTTGCCAGTGGCCTGCGGTTTTGTTCTGTTTTCTACTTTCCTTCATTAAATTGAAATAATAATGAATGGTTTTAGAGAATTTGTGAAATACAGTTGTTTTCATCTAAGATCTATAAAGAAAAATGAAAATATCTAATTTATGATTATTATTGAGCTATAATTGGCATATAACATTGTGTAAGTTTGAGGTGTATGTGTTGGTTTGATACATTTATATATTGCAACATGATTACTGCAGTAGCATTAGCTAATACCTTTATCACATCACATAACTACCATTTCTTTTTTGTGTTAATAACAGTTAAGATGTAGTCCTTGGGCAACTTTGAAGATTATAATACAATATTATTGATTATAATCACTATGTTGTGCATTAGATCATCAGACTATTTATCTACTTGCTGCAAGGCTGTGCCCTTAAACAAATCCCCAATTCCCCTACCCTCAGCCCCTGGTAATCATCATTCTACCTCTATGTTTCAGCAAGCTCAGTTTTTTTAAATTCTACGTAAGAGTGATATACAGTATTTGTCTTTGACTTATCTCACTTAGCATAATGCCCTCGAAGGACAACATGGATGGACCTTCAGGGTATTATGATATATTTTTTTATATAAAAGAGCTTTCTTCCAATTCAGATTGCTCATTAGTATACGAAAAGGTGCTCAATGTCATTAGCCATAAGGAAATACAAGTTCAAACCTCAGCGAGGTATCAGTAGACCACCACCAGAAGAGTTAAAATTTAAAAAACTGACAATACCACATGTAAGCAAGGATACAAAGTAACCGAAACTCTCACACATTGTTGGTTGGAGGGTAAACTGGCAAAACCGTATTGGAAAATTCTTTGATAACAACTAATAAAGTTATAAAAGAAACACCTCAGGATTCAGCAATTCCACTCTTGGCTATATACACAATAGAAATGTATACACCTGTGCAACAAATAACATGGAGAAGAACGTTCTTAGCAGCTTTGTACATAATGATGAAAACCTGGGGTCAAAAGTCCATCCATAGGTGAAAGTATAAATACATATGATATTTTCATCTAATGTGGTATATTCATACAATGAGATATAATTCAGCAATAAAAAGAAAATCTTTATAGAAGCAAACATGTGGATGAATCTCATAGACAACATATTATGTGAAAGAAAGCCAGACAGAAATGAGGACAAAGCATATGATTCCATGTATATGAAGTTCAAAACAGCCACGACTAGTCCATATCGACAGCATTTGAAATGGTAGTGACCTGATGGGGAGTGTTAATTAGGAGATAGTACAGCAGAGCTTTCCTGAGAACTGGTTATGTCCCATATCTTGATCTGGGAACTGGTATCATAGGTGTATACACTTGTAAAAATTCATTGAGCTTTACACTTGAGATCTGTTTACCTACTCAAATACTTTTTTAATAGATGTAAGATTATATATTCAGAATTGCAGAAAGGTCCTGTTGAAGTGACACTTCTGGACTGGCTGATTTCCAAGCACCCAGCCTTGGTCCCAGAGTGACCTTATTTCTGGAGCTTCTCCATGGGCAATATAATTTAAATGCTGTGCTAGGAGCCAGTGATGCTGAAATATAGATTTAGTATCATCTCTATTATGAAATGCCACTCAGTCCTATGACTCATCATTTTCTATTCTTAAACACAGAAGTTAACAGCTTAAAAACAATTTATAGCCTGCACACATCTATGTAGCCAGCACAACTTACACAACTCCTTGTAAGCTCCTATTTAAGTAATGACAAGGTGTATCTATTCTGGGAGGACTGTGGTACAAGTCTAAAAGCTTTGCTTAATAAAATATTCATCTTTTTTGAGGTTTATAAAAAGAAATGTCTTATAAATATCTTATTTCTTAATTTTTTTCATATATATGTCTTATTTTCATACATAATATATCACTGCTTCAAAGAATGATAAACAAGATGCAGACCTGGAAGAAAGGTATAGCCCACATTTCCCAATCTCAGTATATGTGCCGCCGAAGTGAGCACCAGCCTACATTTCCAAACCGTACTCTGGATGGGACAATTTTCTACCTGACCTGGACTATCCTACAACGGCACACAGGGCAGGAAGGTGCTCTAGGCACTGAGAAATCTGAAGCCCCTATGACTTCTTCTTCTTCTTCTTCTTTTTTTTTTTTTAAGATTTTATTTATTTATTTGACAGAGAGAGAGAGAGACAGCCAGAGGGAACACAAGCAGGGGGAGTGGGAGAGGAAGAAGCAGGCTCCCAGTGGAGGAGCCTGATGTGGGGCTCGATTCCAGAACTCCAGGATCACGCCCTGAGCCGAAGGCAGACACTTAACCACTGAGCCACCTGGGCGCCCCCCCCCCCATGACTTCTGCTGAGGTGTTGACTTTTGCTTTTGCTAAAGTTTTACACGGTCCTCTGTGAGTGGTTGTCCCAGATACAAAATCACTCAGGGATGAAGCTGAAGGCACAGGTTTTGTTTGTCTTTGGAAATTTCGGGATTCTTTTTTCAGCACTGCCTTTCTGATCTTTGACATGGAGCAAACCCTCATACTCTGGAGATGATTTTTTTACACCGGAGGCTATGCTTGAATATCATTTTTCTTTTGGGGAGTGTCTGTTTCTTAAATGGTAACCTTGACATACTATTAAATGTGTCACTTCTCCCAATTAAAATATACTTTTATAAGCCAGGTGCCACTCTCAGCACTGCAATGGCTGAAACAAAGTAGAATATGGAAGAAGATTTTTCACATCAGTGGAAGTGGTAGAGCCAGAAAATGAATTGGATTCCTTTTAAATGAATCTTTTATGGATCAGCAGGTTTATTCAGTTACTTAAAAAGCAGTTAACATTCCATTAGCAACAAACTGTGATCTGTGTCAGCAATAAGACATTCCTCAGTCATTTATTTTAGTGCAAGAAGTCACCTCACAAAAAAATGCAAATATTGAATATCTAAGGGGCAAATAAATACTGAGGCAAAATTAGGTCATTTTTCTTATAGAATTATGGACTTTATGCTTGATTCTCTGCTTCATTTAATCAAAGCATTTGGCTGTTTCATTTTTGTCAGTAAGTTTATGATCAGGAAAGATGAAATGATTTTAAAAGAACAGTAAAGCTAACATATTTTCAAAGTTCACAGCAATGACTTCAGTAACAAGTGCTTGGAGCTATTGTACAAAGGGGATAGGAGATGCTCTTTGGGGTTTCCCAAGCCTGTGCTGTGGGACAGAGCACTGCTAGACATGAAGAGGGCCTGGTCTCGAATGCTGGGGAATCTTGCAGAGGCCAGAGGTCAGAAGCTCACTAATGCAGACTGTCCTTTACCTTGACTGCATTGGGTTTAACCTCAAGCCCCTACACTTTAGAATTTCTCTTGTTATGCACAAGATGGAAGCAGATAGTAGAAAAATCCTAAAGGGGTCTATGAGTCATGCTGCAAGTTACCTTCCCATAGAGTGGAGAGGTTAATGGCACTGAGCTCCTTTTGACTTTTGAAATAAATGGATGACAATCATGCTGGAGAAAACTGAAGGCATCCATGTTATTTTTTTCTCTGAATTAACTAGATGCATATAAAGCTAGACCTCCCCTTCTGGGAGATGGAGTAAGTGTATTTATCCCTTGTCCTCCCAATGAGTACAACTTAAGTATGTGTAATGTTATGTATACAACTCTGAAAGATGAAGAGAAGAAGGCAGACTGGCTAAGGACAACCTTGGAACTCAAGAAAGGACTAGGACAAGGTCAGCCTAGACAGACAGAAAAATTAGACAATAACTTCTTTACTCTAGCCAAAAACCATAGAAAAAACTGTGGCCTCACACTCACCCTCACCAATAAAGGCCAAATGGAGGCTAGAGTTTTTTTTTTTCTTTTTTTTTAAAGATTTTATTTATTCATTTGAGAGAGAGAGAGCATGAGCAGGAGGGAGAGGCAGAGGGAGAAGCAGACTCCCCGCTGAGCCAGGAGCCTGAAGCAGGGCTCAATCCTAGGACCTGGAGATCACGACCTGAGCGGAGGGCAGACGCTCAACCATCTGAGCCACCCAGGCGCCCCGGAGGCTAGACTTTCACAGTCACACTTGCCAGACTGTAATAAAGTGCCACAGCTCTCCATGGAGTGGTGTCAGAGAAGGCTGAGCAGGGGGCAGAGCTTTCATATTTATCCCTGCCAGGTGGCAATAAGACTCGGCCTCCAACACTGTCAGGGAAGGCCACATGCAAGGCCTGGACATCTGCCTACACTCTACAGCAACGGGATGCTCCTGCCCAACCCCACTGGAGTGACAGAGAGGCAAGCCTTTCACCACCTCTCACTTGTGATGAAAAAACCCCTCCCGTGGTGTCAGTGGAGGCCGTGTGAGGAGCAGGAAGAAGGCCCTCCTGCCCTTCCTGCCACAGAGGTATCAGAGGAAGCCAAGTGGAAAGGAGGGACTCCCACCCCACCCAGCAGTTCAGAAGTCCTTCAGCCCTTGAGTGTCGATGGGGGTTGAGTGGGAAACCTGCACTTCTGCTCTCATCTGCCAGTAACAAGTTGGTATCCTACCTTCTCCTGTGGGAATGCTGTCATATGAAACCAACTAAAACAGAAGATAAAATAAGATTCAGGATCTCATAACGTAATACCCAAAAAGCACAAGTTTCAAATGAAAATCTTTCTTCATAGAAATAACCAGGAAGATCTTTATTTGAATGAAAAAAGACAATCAATAAATGCCAACACTGAGGTGACAGGCATGTTAGACTGATCAAAGATTTTAAAGCAGCCGTCTTCAACACAAAGTAAAATAAAAGCTTGAACAAGCAATACGTTCATGGTTGAAACAACAGAGAATATCAGCAAAGAAATAGAAAGTCTCAACAAAGAAATGGACGATATAGGGAGCAGTCAAATTTTAGAAGTGAAAAACACAATAAATGAAATTTTAAAAACCCATTGTTTGAGCCCAACAGTACAAGGGTGGGAACAGAAAAAAAGACTACTGACTAATCTGAATACCAGAGTAAAGGCGAATTTGAAAAAAAAAATGAACAGAGCCTCAGGGACAGAAATCTAATATTCATGTCATCAGAACAAGAGGAGAAAAAAAAGATAGGGCTGAAAATGTACTTGAAGAAATAATGGAGGAAAACTCCCAAAATTTGACAAATGACCTACAACTGCAGATTGAAGAAGTTGATAAAATTCTAAACAGCATAAATCCAAAGCAATCCATACCAACACACATCACAGTCAAATTTCTGAAAAACAAAGATAAAGGGAAAGTCTTGTGAGCATCTACAGAGAAATGACACCTTACTTAGAGGGGGAAAAACGACAATAACGACAATGAACTTGTCATTAGAAACCATGGAGGCACAAAGAAAGTGGCACATTTTTTAAGCGCTGAAAGGAAAGAACTGTAAACCTAGAGTCCTGTATCCAGTGAAAATATTGTTCAGAAAGGAAGCAGCAGCCCAGATAGTCTTAGACAAGGGTAAATTAGTGGAATTTGTTACCCAAAGACCGACTGTAAAAATAAAGGTGAATGAAATTTCTCCAAGCAGAAAGGTTGTTATAGAAGAAGGAACACTGGAGGGGCGCCTAGGTGGCTCAGTCGTTAAGCGTCTGCCTTCAGCTCAGGGCGTGATCCCGGTGTTCTGGGATCGAGCCCCACACCAGGCTCCTCCACTGGGAGCCTGCTTCTTCCTCTCCCACTCCCCCTGCTTGTGTTCCCTCTCTCGCTGGCTGTCTCTCTGTCAAATAAATAAATAAAATCTTTAAAAAAAAAAGAAAAAGAAGGAACACTGGAACATAAGAAGGGAAGAAAGAATACAGTGCACAAATATATGGGTAAATACTATAGACTTTCCTTCTCCTATTGAGTTTTCTAAATTACGGATGTGGGATGAAAAATTATAACACTATCTGATATGGTTCCAAATATATGTAGAGAAAATATTATAAAAATTACATAAAGGGAGATAAGGATGTTACACTTGACTCAAACTAATAAAACGATGATACCAACAAACTGTGATGAGTTATGAATATATAATAAGAAAGCTATCATAACAAAGTTATACAAAGAGGTACTCTTAAAAACACTTTAGATTACTCAAAATGGTGTTTAAAAATGTACAAATAATCCATTGTAGGACAGGAAAGTCAACAGAGAAACAAAAAGTGGAGTGAACAAAGAGAAATTTAAAAATAAAATGGAGAGGAAAGGTAGGGAGAAAACTAGTATTTTTCTAACAGTAGGAAAGAAACCAGGGGTATCATTACAGACCCTGCAGGCATCAGAAGGTGAAGAAGGGAATAATGCGAAAAATGTCTACACATATACATTTACCAACTCAGTTGGCAAGGATGTGCAGAAATCGAAACCTTTGTGCGTTGCTATTGCAAATGTAAAATGGTGCAGGCACTATGGAGAAGAGTATGGTGGTTTCTCAAAAAATTAGAAATAGAATTACCATATGATCCAACAATCCCACTGCTGGGTAGATACCCAATAACTGAAAGCAAGGCCCCAATATTCACACACAAATTTGTATACAAGTATCTGTACACCCAGGTTCATAGTGGCATTATTCACAAGAGCCAAAATGTGGAAGCAACCCAAGTGTCCACTGATGGATGACTGGATAAACAAAATGTGGTATCAACATACAATGGAGTATTATTCAGCCTTAAAAAGAAGGAAATTCTTTCGTATGCTACAACACGAATGAACCTGGAGGACATTATGCTGAGTGAAATAAGCCAGTCATAAAACGATAAAGGCTATATGATTCTACTTATGTGAGGAATCTAGAGTAGCCAAATTCCTAGAGACAGAAATAGAATGGTGGTTGCCAGCGCTGTAATGAGAGGAGAATGGGGAGTTATTGTTTAGTGGGTATGCAGTTGGAAGGAGGAGACGTGTTCTGGGAGAGACGTTGGTAATCATTACACAGCAATGTTAATGTACTGAATGCTGCTGAACTGTACACTTAATGCTTAAAATGTCAATTTTATGGGTACCTTACCACACATACACACAAAAATGTTAAAATGAGAAAAAGTACCTCACTCAGATATATAAATAAGGTACCCCATGGTATTTATTTCTATGTCTGGCTATACACTTTTCTGCCTCACCCCAACTTGGTCAGACCCAGTAACATGTGGTGGCCATCCACATCGTATAACCCTTCTTCCATGTATTAGGATTCTTGTGCTTCCTCTTTAAACAGATCCAGAAGGAAATCTTTTGGTAAACTCATTTAGAGTCTAGAATTAGTGCCTGAATTTTAAGTGTAAAGGAGCTGTCAAGATTCAGGTGTAATTCAAAGATAAGCAATACAGACAGACCTCCCCAGTGATATGAACAAGCCACTGGAATGGTATTAGTAAGCAGGACACATCATAGCATCTCCAGTTTGTCTCTCCAAGTCCACTTAACTTATTCTCTCTCTGAAGTCGGGTCTTACTGATGTTTTGCCTGCTATATACATTGCCCACCCCCAGCTCCCAAGTTTACCTAACCAAATAACTGAGACCAAAAGAACCTCTTTGGTCCCAATGCCAAATTCCTAGAGAGGGAATCTGATTGTTTCTCCCAGGTCAGTTCCTTACTCTTTATCCAACTGACTGTGGGGTCATGTGGGAGGAAGAATATGAATATTGAGGACTCAGATCTAGAGTCCAGGGATATTCGCCTTTTGAAAGAGATGATGTGCAACATGGAACTATTGGTAACAGAGAATTATAGGCATGAATGAAGCAGATAACTTTGGATGAACACTACCTTAGGGTCTCACAAAGACTGCTCACCTGCGCATGCAGTGAGGATGACCTTATCTGTTATGCAGATGTCAGAAGTTCCTACATCAGGATTAGAGGATGGCAGTGATTCATCAGTTCCTGTTGGTACCTCCCCCATACTCTTAATACTCATTGTGCAGTACCTGACAATCCTGCCCCACTGCAAATTTCTGCCCAAGGGTTTTCTTTCACTCTTGTGAAATGTTTTATAGTAAGCATGGCCGCGGTACTCAAAGAGATTAAAACTTAACATTCAAGAGTGAACAAGCAAATATTAAACAAGAAGTTAAGTATATTAAAAAGGTAAATATAAAAAACTTACTAAATATGAGAAATAATAACTATCAGAATAGACATGAAAACCAATAGGATAAACTCTAAGCAGAACATTGCTGAAGAAATTATTACTGACTTGGAAGATAGCACTGAATACTTAACCTACCACACAGCAAAGAGATAAGAGGTAAAATACATGCAAAAAATTCCCCCAAGATCTAGTGATGTCCTTTACACTGAAACTTTAGGCCCTGATCTCTTGGGATACCTTTTCAGAATAAACAGAATACAGGCACTGGCAGATAAGGAATATGTGATAAGATATTAACTGAGAATTTTTTGCCATTGAAGAGAGTAAAGTACTCAAATTGATAGTATACTTTGAGTACCAACTATAATAATAATTAATAATAATAATAACAACAACAAAATAACGACATGATAAATCCATTGCTAGATATACAATAGAGACATTTTTAGGAAATCAAGCATGAAAGAAAAAAATCTTAAAGCTAAAAAGAAATGTCAGTTTACCTAAAAGTTAACAACTTGACATACAACAGACTTCTCATTATAAACAAGGAAGGCCATAGAAAATAGCTTCAGGGGCGCCTGGCTGGCTCAGTCGGAAGAGCACGAGACTCTTGATCTCGGGGTCGTGAATTTAAGCCCCCTGTTGGGTGTACAGCTTACTAAAAAAAAATAGATAAACTTGAAAAAAAGAAAAGAATATAGCTTCAAAGTGCTGAGATAATAGCTTCAAAGCGCTGGGGAGAAAAATAATTATGAACTCAGAATTCTATACGAAGAAAAAGTGTAATTCAAAAGTAAGGACAAAATGAAGACATTTTTAGAAATACAAAGACTGAAAGAAGTTGTGTGAAAGGTGAAATGAAATGGGGTCACTTATGTCCGGGGGTTTTAAAATGGAACTGGGAGGCCATTAAGGTGGTGGGCCTTATGCACGTCCTCACTGGGTGGAACTGTCAAATTTGAACTGGGCCAAATAGCAAATACTCCAAGAACTCAGACGGAACACCTGCAGTTTTGCTACAGTAATGCATATTTGCTTAGTGATAGCATTGGCAACCAATTATATTCAGCCCAAGATTAGCATCCTGCCACCATCACCAATCAAAATTCTTTGTAAACAACATATACAAGCATCCCCTTTTGTCTTTAAAAACCTTTCACTTTTGTTTGTTCCCTGAGGGGACGCGATTTGGGATGTTGCCCAAATCTGTGCTCCCCGAAACTGCAATTCCAAGACACCAAATAAATGCTTTTACTTCAGCTCTGCCTCTTTTGTCAGTCAACAATTGCTACAAACAAAACCTTGCAATATTGATTTTGGTTAGAAAAAAAGACCCTGAATGAAGAACACTTTTTTCTTCCTGCAAGTATGTTTCAACAATCTGTTTACAGGGAGGTTGGAAAGGACCCAAAATTTTCCCCAGGCTTCTTACAACCCCACTTTAACCCTTTCCTTTCCAGAGGTAAATACCCTACATTGTCCTGTCTATTCTTCAGGAACTGTGCTATATGGTTGGTTGGGTCAGCGGGCACAAGACCCCTGACTGGTGTACCCCAAAGTCGGGAGCAGGATCTAGATGTGTTTTCTTCCTTTAGCCAGTGTCTTCTCAGTTTACACCACTGCCTCTTTTCTCTGCTTGTTACTCTTTAAATGTTTTTCAGAGTTTTATTTATGTCCCTCTTTTCTTCCTCAATATTGCATCTTAACGTGCGAACCCTAGATAAACACATATGAAAATGCAGAGTCTGGCAGGTAGCCCCAAATGTACTGAATCCGAACGAAGAAGAATGACCCTCATAACTCTTGCCAAATAAAGATCTGAGGCTGCAAAGCAAACTGCAGGTTTATGTGGGGTCTTTAGGAATTCAAATATGGCAGACACAGGTTTAGGAGAAGCCTAAAATGCGCTCCAAGGAGGGAGGAGAAAAACAAAGTTTATAGAGGCAAAAATAATTAGCATTGGTATATATACGATAGGTTACTTTGCTAGTTGCTTGGTTGTAGTAAAGAGAAACAAGCCTCATTCTGAGAATTCCAGCAGGCTGTGGCAGTCTGTGATTGGCACAGTCTAAAGGCTCCATGTTTCTTGGGGTGTCAACCTGCGTAAGACCAGCCTCCCCAGGGGCCTTCCAGGTCCAGTTTAGGGCCCCCTGACATCCCTACTTCCTTTCAAATGTTTTTCTCTCTCTCTCTCTCTCTTTTTTTTTTTTTTTACAGATTTTATTTATTTATTTGAGAGAGAGAGAGCACGCAAGCATGAGCAGGGGGAAGGGCAGAGGGAGAGGGAGAAGCAGGCTCCCGCCCCCCGAGCAGGGAGCCCAAATTGGATGCAGGGCTCCAACCCAATCCAAGAAAGGGGTTGGGGGTAATCACGACCTGAGCCGAAGGCAGAGGCTTAACCAATTGAGCCACCCAGGCTCCCCCTTTCCAATGTTTCTGTTCACACTTTGCATTTTTAGCAGTCAACTTAGATAACTCTAATGCATAATAGAACTTGAGAACCACTGCTCTTATAAGCTTCCTATGAGCATGATCATGCATAGCTTTGCTTTTGACTCATATCAATTCACCAATAAGTCACAAAATTTTGTATCAGAATCACACCCATGTTCTAAGTTCCATATGACTATATCTACCTGTTAACTGGCCATTTCAATATACATATTCTGTATTTCCCCAAAGCAGTAAATTCTAATTTGAACCCATTTTCTCCCCCTTCATTTCATGTAGTCCCTGAGCTAAGTTTGTGAGTCATGTTAAGCTCTTCTGTTCCCACCTACGTTTGTTCTCACATTTTCTATCACTCACCAAATCACTTACCCTGAGCTCCAACCACTACTTGCTTGTCTCGGGACATGCTATATTCTGTTACATTTGTATGCTTTGGCACATGTTCTTCCTCCCAGACCGAGAGGTCATACTCCCCTTCTATACCTGGAACACTCCAACTCCATTAGTATCCTCGTCAAATCCGACGTCTTCCTTGAGGCCTCTTCTCACTCCCTAGCCAGGTCCCCACCTCTGTGTTTTTATACTAAGGTCTCAATCACAACACCTTTCCATATGGTCTGGAAACTACCTGCTCACACCTGTCTTCTCCATTGGTCAGGGGGCACTTGCAGGAAAGGTCTGATCAGGGTTCATTTGTTTTTATATCAAGGTTGAGTAGCTTGGAGCAGTACTTAACACCTGTTTAATAAGTAAGGGCATAAACACATGAGTGAATTAATAGATATTTGATCAAGTTTCAAAGAATCTACAATCAAATTCCAAGACAGCACATGTGTATATAAGAATCCGCAGTCTTAGCAGACATGGAACTTCTAGATTCCCAGAAAAATCTTATCTTTCATTCTATAGGAAATTCACTTGCTAATGAGCAAATTGTGGTCCTCAAATAAGAAACTCCAAGTAAAACCTCTTACTGCTTTTTCAGACTCCTTTTTCAATATGAAGATATAAACGTTAGCACACTATAGCATGTTCTTTGTCCTCTAGAGATAATGAGGAAGTTTGTGGATATTGTTAGACCTCTTTCTGGTTACTTGCCCTACTCCCCCATGTAACTGCTCTAGTCTCTGAATTAATTTGATGCCTTTTGGTCTTAGGGACCATTGGTATTCACAAGCGCCAGACTAAGAAATAGTGGAAAGTATATAATGCAACGGTTTCAAATTATTGGAGAATTTCAGATAGGAGAGCAATTGTGATTCTCAGAAGGCTCAATATAAGAGGTTTAAGATTATTTAAATATTACGCATTACCATAAACATCAAAATATAAACACCAATATAAACACCATATGTTCATGGCAAATATGATTTTACTTTCCTAAGGATTTGGGGAAGTTTTATAAAGGCTTCGTGAGAAATACACTCAGAGACTGCCCAAACCCCTCCTCACACACACACAGTACAGCAGAAGAAAGGACAGACAATCTATAACTCTACTCAAAGAAATATCTTGAGAGAGCCAGAGAAAAAGAAAGGCTTTTGGAGATTCACAGATTTTTAGCTTTTGTCCTATTTGGGGATGGCAAATCTGGGGTACATGGGCCTCTACTCTCCTCTACTTCAATACCTGCAGACAAGACTAATTGATTGCATAGATGTGTTCCTAGAATTCCACTTTACACCTTGGGAAGAAGTTCTAATCAATATACAGTGGTTCCTAAAGGCCATTCCTGCTCTAGTACAGAGTTGCCAATTTTTTTCTGTAAAGTACCAGAGAGTAAATATTTAAAACTTTGTAGCTATATGGTTTCTGTCCATTGGAGCTCACGGTTACAGCATGAAAGTAGCCACAGACAATACACAAAGGCATGACTGTGGCTATGCTTTCATAAACTTTATTTATAGATAATGAAATTTGAATTTTAAAAAAAGATTTATTTATTCATTATTTTGGAGGGAGAGAGAGCGTGCAAGGGATGGGGGGCTGAGGGAGAGGGAGAGTGAGAATCCCAAGCAGACTCCCCTCTGAGCACAGAGACCAACACGGGGCTGATTTCACAACGCTGAGATCATGACCTGAGCTGAAATCAAGAGTCGGATGCTGAAGCTACTGAGCCAGCCAGGCGCCCCTGAAATTTGAATTTTATGCAATTTTCTTGTGTTATTCAATATTCATCTATTAATTTTTTCAATCATTTAAAAATGTAAAAATCTTTATCTGTTGGTAGGTATATAAAAATAGGTAGTAGACTAGGTCTATAGTTTGCCAATTCTTGTCCTAGTGTAGTTGTTTTGTTTTGCACATAAGAAAATAGGGCACAAAAAGGGTAAGTGATTTCCTTAAAACCATATGAATGAATAATTTGTGGCACAGCCAGTCATTTTATGCCAAATTCTCTTCAAGATGGTCCGTATTGGCTGTGTATTGGTATATTTTTCCTGAATGATAAGTACCGAGCAAAATACTCTCCTTTACTTTGAGAAAATGCATTTTCCCCAGGATCATTTTGAAATATATCTATATTATTCAAAGACTCAATATAGGAGTGGATGGACTACATATACTTACATGCACTGATTTTTAAGCTGAAATCATTTTGTTTACTACAAATGTACCCCTGTACCTTAAAAGTGAACCAATCCCAAGAATTGCAACTAGTCCAATTTAAGAGACATACATAACAGAAATCAGGTGCAACATATTCAGAGAATAGATTTAGTCAGAGTTTAAAAACTAAAATAGAGAAGGCCTATTATAATTGAAACATTACTCATCAGAAATGTTCTAAAAGATGAAAGAACAATCATGAAAATATGTTCAATTCTACTTAAGGCCAAGAAATATTTTGGGAAAAAAAGTATTTATTTATTCTTCAACATCAAAGGTGCACCCTTGATGATAGAGGACACCCCTGTCCTTACGAGTTTAGCATTTTCACGGACAAAATTGCGCCGACGAACTGGCTTGCTCTGAGAGCTCTCATTAGTAGTGTCAATTTTGGCTTTTACATTCATCGGTGGCACGGTAACTTGAGGTAACCCATTGATATTGTACAACCAGTACATGTCCGGTGTCTAGAAATAAAGAGGGGGAGATTTTACATGAAATAGTTAGGTACTGAGAAAGCTATAGGAAAAAGTTTACCAAATTAATAGGGTCTCTCTTCTCCATGCAAGGTATGTGAAAGGTACAAAACTAAAAGTGTGCCAGTAGTAAATAATTAACATGGGAAATAAATTCAAGAAAGCATTTAGCTTTATGAATTAAGAACCACTCACTAAAAAGTCTCTCAAAGTTAGAGGTCTACCCTGTGGGTGAAATAAGCATCCATGTGATCTAAGGGGAAGCAATCTATTTTCTTTGCATGAAACTGTTGCCCAGCATGAACTATGTAACTAACCAAAACCATACTTTGCAAGAAGAACTTACATGACAATTTAAGCATGGCTACAGAACTGACTGGTAAAATATGTTGAGCTTCTTTTTTTGAGATTATGAAAGTCTATAGTTAATCAAACAATTTGAAATTACTGAGAATTGTGTAAAATCATTAATGACAGTTATAATCTAAATCCAAGTTAGTCCAACTTAGGGATTTATTTAAAAAATCTATCTTTTTTTTCCTGCATATATGCACAGGATCGCAATACTGAATTACACAGTCTAGCATTTTCTGCGTGTTTATGTTCTTACTTAAATCCCACTGCTCTTGCAGAATTTCTGGTGTTGTGTGTATGTAGGTCTTCTTCCCCACAAGAAGACTTGTACCATGCATGTTCAGAAAACTCATTTAGGATACATCCAGGCTAAGTGGATATTGCAACAACATCAGTCAGGGCTTAAGGGGTAATGTGATATTAATCGAAGAATGTAAGTGCAGCACTTCCTTACACATCTGGAATGACCCTGTTTTAATCAGAACTGGCCCTTCTATCCAGTGTCCATAGTAATTGTGTATTCCGAATCAAGGAGTCAAAAGGAGAACTAACCAAGGACTATACAGTAACTGGGTTAAATAACATTTTACTTCATATAGGATGTTCAACTTGAAAAACAAAGCTACCTTTTGGTGATTGTGCATATGTCAGTGTAAATTTGTACGTTACAGGTGACCCACTTCATGAGCACCTGTGCATGAGGTACTCGAAGGGACCTGCACCTCTGCCCCACACTCAGTGGTGCTCGGGAGCGAGCTCCATGAAGGAATGTGCACTCCTATCTGGAATGTAGTAGGTACAAATGGGAACGACACCCAGGGCTTTGTACCTTCGCCTGACGTATCTCCAAGACCCTTTGCAAATAATTATCTATCAGGACACTATTTTTAAAATCCTAAATGTTACTGTATGCATTTCAATTAAGATTCAAATAGTTTTGCCATAAGTGATGCTGAGTGTGTGTGTGTTTATATATAATCCAAATATAAAATAAATTTGTAAGAAGTCATTCACGACCTTTATTCCAACACTCTATGGTAATAAGAATATGTTTATTTAAAAAAAATTAATTATTACAGTTCTCATTTCTATAGTTAACTTTCTTCAAGTTGTAAATAAATACAATGACTCATTATGTTTTTGAGAACACTTTAAAGATAGAGCTCTGTATCTTCCACTCTGAACCTCCTTTTGAAAATATAAATTAAAAAGCTTAAGTTAAAATAGTATAAGAATAAATCAATACCTCCATGTCACTAGTGCCTCTGAGAATCACTGTTGGTTTTTACAAAAGAATGTCAAATTGACAATTATACTCCTCAACTACTTATTTAAAGAAATTAAAAAAAACCCTATTTTTTAAACAGATGAAATTTCCATATTTCAGTAATATCTTTCTAGTATGAAAAGGGATCAGCCAAAGCCAAAGACCTCATGGAATGAATGCTCAAAGCTATGCTTTGAAGGATACATTCTTATGAATGGAAACAGCCCATTAGCAGATGTGGGCTGTGCTGACCCACATCCCTCAGGTTTTCATTTCATCGTCTGCCCCGACATCCAATTGCTAATATTTCCATTTCATCGCCTGCCCCAACTTCCAACTGCCAGTATCTGTAACCTCTTGACTCAAGAGTTTTTCAGAAAACAGAACAAAACACAAAGTATCAACCCCCCTGCCCCCACTGCCAACTCTCTAGCCCCATCAGGTATAAATATTCTGCAGCGTATGTTCCACACTATTTTCCATAGAAATCCCATGGGATTAAATTCCAGTTGCCCGCTGTGGTCACTGCCTTGATAAAGCACCCTTTACTGGGTTCCATTCCTTTTCTGTCTCATATCCTGGCTTCCCTGCATCTTTTTCTCGAGATCACATAGGAAATATGCTACTTGGATTCAAATCCCTATTTCAGGTCTGCTTCAGAGAAAATACAAACCAAGATTTATATATATAAATAAAATGCTATTTCTTACAGTTTCATGACAATGATTTATTCCTTTAAAAGCAATGAATTTACATACATATTACTTACGTCTGATTATGTCTCTAGTTATAACAGGTCCATCGATATTACTTTCGTACAAGCTTTATATGCTTTTTCTAGGATAATTCTAATAGCTTTCATATTTTTGTATAAACTATTTAAGATTTATCATGTCCACCATGGAAAGCTTAGTGGACTATTTATTCTGTTTGAGTAACACTGTTTTTTGTAACAGTCTGACCAAGTTAACTTAAGTCTCTCAAAGCTAGTGCTATATGCCTTGTTTAAGAGTAGGGAAAAAGTAGTTTTTAATCATTCTAAATATGGTTTAATTGAAAGGGAACCCATGAGCCAACTTGCTAATGGTTTAATTGAAAGGAAACCCATGAACCAACTTGCTAATATAGTTGTTGAAGTTTCTGTAGGCTAATATTCAACTAAACTGTTCTTAAAGATCCTCATTTTTATTTCTAAGTAAAGCACAATGAAGGCCATTTGTTTCATATATAAGTATTAATTGATTTAATGCTTAAAATCAACAGTTTAAAAAAGATGATAATACCATATACAGTAATTTTTATTTAGATAATGAATTAACTTTTAAAATTCTTCACATTTATCATGTGAGACATCATGGTGCTGTCATTAAGAGCAGGGTTTTAGAACTGGACAATGTTTGAACCATGATTTCAAAATCACTGATTTGATATATGCAGTAAGTTTTATGAATCTCAAGGGCATTATACTCAGCATAGACAGCCAATCTCAACAGGTTACACAGAGTATGATTCCATTTATGTAATATTCTAGAAATTAGAAAATCACAGAGATGGAGAAAAGATTAGTGGCTGCCAGGGTAAAGAAGCAGTTACAGTATTGGATGTGACCATAAGGAGTTAGCAGGACACTGTTTCCATACTATTACCAGTTCCCACAGTTGTGTTGGAAGAGTTCTGTATCTCAGTTGTGACTGTAGTTATACAGATCTATACATGGGTTCAAATTGCCTAGAACCACACACACACACACAATGTGAAAAATGCTGAAAATGAAATAAGGTCTCTAGCTTAGTTAACAGTATTTTGTCAATGTCGACTTCCTTCTTTAAATATATTACTATAGCTCTATAAAATCTCACCATTGGGAGAAGCTGGGAGAAGGATTCACAGGACTCTATGTACTATTTTTGCAACTTCTTGTAAGTTAATACTTTTTTTAAGTTAAAAAATAAGAGATTTATAAGTCAATTGAAAATTTGAACACTAAATGGATATTTGGTATGTTGTGATATTAAGGAACTGTAAATTTTTAGATGTGATAATGGTATCATGGTTATGATTTTGGTCTTTTGGAGATTAATAGGAAATAGGATGTCTGGGATTTTCTTCAAAATAATATGGAATATGGGGAAGGGGGTAGAAATATACTTGAACTGGCCATGATTTGTTAAGTGTTCATACTGGATGATGAATGTATGTAGATTAATTATTCTATTTCTGCTCACATTTGGAATTTTCCAAAATAAAAACAGAATCAACAAAATAGTGATTCCTTAAACACACTGCAATCTCAATCTTCCCCACATAAGCTTTATCAAACTGTACCACTTCGGACTACATGAAAATTTCACATTTTCACTTGATCCCATATGTCAACTTACTCTCTCACAGAAACCCTTCAATTCTGCTGCCAGTGATTTAACTGTCAAATCAACGTAGGGGAAACCAGGCACAGGCTTTGTTGGGAAAGGCTCCAACATATTTAATTTCAGAAAAGTTCACTGTGCACCAGGTAAAATAAACATCATTTTCATTTGTAAACCCGTTTTTAAATATATCATTTAATCCCCTTAGAGTCAGAGCATGTCCTTACTTCTTAGGGAGCAGGTCTGACATGATCGTTTTAAACCAAGCAGCTACATAGCAAAGGGCGATGTGCAGCAGGGCTCCAGAGGCTTTATATTTTTATTACCTGGGTTGTAAGAATCCCCAGAAAGATGAAAAATATAAATAATTTTCTTGAGACATATTCAACATTATTGTTTTCTCTATTCATTAAAACAGTAACAACACATTTGTCTGCCCACGGCACTGCCTCATTAGTGTGTGATTTAGAAGTCTAGTAAGCCCTTTGGCACAGTGGTTGTGTCTTGAAACACGACTACACGTCCTTTGTGTCCGTGCTACTGAAATAGACACTGGCAATAGGCATCTTTTCATAAATAATTTGAAAGTTGTCTTTAGCCTAAAAGTTATTAGTAAAATACATGTGTGAAATCTGATGGAGAAATTTTGCTTACTGCATAAATTTTCAAAATTGTGCTTACCTTAACTTTTAATAAGATGATCACTCAAGCCAACTTTCATATTAATGGCTCGCTACCTTGTGCTTTTCTCAATGCAAAATCAGCTTTATCTTCTACTTAATTTTCTTCATTTTAGACTTTAACATTTTGACAATACCTTATGCCTTAATTAAAGATTCCAAAATCTCTGTCTCAAATCACCTGAAGTCCTTGAATAGGTTATTTCAGATAAGAATATGTGAATATACAAATCATTTTACAGTCGATATTTATCTCTTTTGCATTTTCTTAATATGGAAGAGAAAGAATGTCTTACTTCCCACTGGTGATGATAATTTTTGTGTTATATTCCATATTTACAAGTTCTTTACTGGGCAAAAGGAAATTAAAACAAGACAGAGTACTTGAAAAATGTTGGCTTTTGCAAGGTAATGTTGCTATTCTGTACGTGGGTGAAACCTTTTCTCCTTTCATGCCTTTAGTGACATCAAACACCCCTGACTATTACCTTTATCGAACTCACCTCTATTGCTAATGTTGCTTTGTATTTCCGACTGTACATTCGGGGTTTAAAACCTACAAGGAGGACAGTTCCTTCAGTGCCAAAAGGAGGAAGTTCTCCAACCTGAGGTTTCACAAAAAATTCAGGATCACTGCCAGGTAGGAAGCATGCAGTGAACGGCTCAGGATTTCTACAACAAAAATATAAATATGAACCTTTAAATTTTATCATTACTCTTTGTGAGAACTTGATGGTTAGAATTCATATCCTGTTGCATAGGACTACAGTTAAACTTCAATGCTGCCATGCACCTGTGAGCCTAATGTTTGTTACTTTATAATAGTGAGAAGGCCTTTTAAAAATTACTGAAGAGTGTCATTCTTCCCAGGGTGACAAATGGAATCTTAAAGATTTTAAAAATTACGTCTCATGTTTTTAGTGTACAAAGAATAAAATGTTGTCCCTATAAAAATTTGAAGAACTCAATGTCCCAAATTAAAATGCAATCATTTGTAAATAAATTCATATCCAAAATGCATGGCTAGAACAGCTATCATGAAGCCTTTGTTTTTATTACTATTCCAATGTGATGGCTCACTCTCCTTTAGCTTTCCACTTTTGAAGGGAGATGAAAGTACTTTGCAGGTTCATTAAAGATTCTTGGGCCTGAAGATGAGTTGCTATGATCTGAAGCGAATTGAGCGACATTTAGGATTCAAGTGACCATTTTCTTTCTTTCTTTTTTTTTTTTTTTAAGATTTTATTTATTTCTTTGACAGTGATAGAGATAGCCAGCGAAAGAGGGAACACAAGCAGGGGGAGTGGGACAGGAAAAAGCAGGCTCCCAGTGGAGGAGCCGGATGCGGGGCTCGATCCCAGGACCCTGGGATCATGCCCTGAGCTGAAGGCAGACGCTTAACGACTAAGCCACCCAGGCGCCCCTCAAGCGACCATTTTCATGTCAAGGGTGATTACATTTGAGATGAAGACAGCAAGAGAAGATGAGGAACTCCTCGGCAGAATAAAACAGGGGAGGACTACACTACACGGGAAGTTGTACATGAGGAATTTTAAATTCAAATGTTCTGGGGAGATGCAAGAAGAAGGTGAAGAACAGTTTCCTAGAACAGATCCAACACTGAATCATAGAAAAGGAGATGGGAGATTCAGGTTGGGACTCAGTGATGCACTCAGCAAATGTACTAAGTATCATCTCAGAGGGTTTGAGAAAGTGGACTATGGATATGGATGGGCCAGATTGGAATCCCAGCTCTATGTAGGGGCATAACTTTAGACAATTTACTTTTTCGTACCTCAGTTTTCATATCTGTTTAATGAATTTAATAACCTCTATAAAGCCATTAGATCAGTACCTGACAGGTGAGAATTGCTCTATAAGGATTGATATTAATATAATCATTATTATGATTGCTGTTGTTTTAAAACATTACCAGTGCTTATTACCAGGCAATGATGCATGATGCAAGAAACTTAAAAAGTGTATAAAACAGAATACTCAGGGGTTCTGGTGGAACAGGAAGACCCAGACCCTCTCTTTTCCCATTGTGAGAAATTCAGAAAGCAGTTAAGAGACTTCTGCCTTCCAGGTGAATACGGAATCAGCTGGCTTGAAGTCCGCAGGAAGATTTGTGGCATGCTCTCACCGCAGTCTGCCCTCCACACCAGTGCAACAGCACATGATTGGGAGAAAATTCTCAGCTTCCATTTTTCCCTGGGGAAGGAAAGAGAAGAGTAGACCAAATATCCAACAACTGGATTTCTGGTTGGAATGTGAAGGGGTACTGCCTGAGGGAATGCTTCTGTCTTGCTTGTCTTGAAGTACTGATGGGACCTGACATACTGTAGAAGCACAGGGGCTTCTAGAAATAAGCTGGGCAGGGTGCTGGTGCTCCAGAGGTCCCAGCAGGTTGGTACAGCTGAGAAGCCTCTCCCTGAGTGTGGAAAAAGAAGAGTGGAACATGTGTCGAACTTTCTGGCTTTTCAGTGGGCTGCTCAACGTTCTGGTTTAAGTCTCTCCTGTCTCAGAGAACCGACAGAACTTGGCGAAATCTAGATACCTAAAGGCTACTAAGGAAAAAAAGAAGAGGATCTAGTTGGTGTATTGCTGCTTCAGAGTGCCAGGGCACAGAAGACAGACAGCAAAGAGAGCAAGAGGTTAGGAACACCTGAAAAAATAGAAACCAGCAAACGCCTCTAATTAGTAATCTTTACACGCAAGTTCAGACACATATACTCACAAAAAAGATCTGAGGTGTCCCCAGGATCTCTAGTTGGTCTGAGTGGTGAAGATCTTTCCCTGCATGAAGCTAGTCTATGGAGACTGAGAGAGGTGGTTATTTTTTTCAAATGTGTGGATATCAACACAAAGTTACAAAGAACATGAAGACAGGAAAAAGTTATCCAATTAAAGGAACGAAAGAAATCTCTAGAAACTCACCATAAAGAAATGGAAGTATAGGAATTACTGACCAATTATTCAAAATAACTGTTACGAAGATGCTTAACACTCTCAGGAAAATAATGCACGAACAAAACAAAGAGACAGAAAATATAAAAAAGCCCAAACAAATTTTAGAGCTGAAGAAGGCAATAACTGAACCGAAAAACTCACTAGAGGGGTTCAACAATGGATTTGATCAAGCAGAAGTAATCAGGGAGCCTAAAGGTAAGTCATTTGAAACCATCCAGTTAGAGGAACAACAGGAAAAAGAAATGAAACAGAGTAAAGAAAATCTAAAAGACTTATACAGCAACATCAAGTCGCCAATATACACATAATGAGTCTCAAAAGAAGGGAGATGGGCGTCTGGGTGGCTTAGTCGTTAAGAGTCTGACTTTGGGGGCGCCTGGGTGGCACAGCGGTTAAGCATCTGCCTTCGGCTCAGGGCGTGATCCCGGCGTTATGGGATCGAGCCCCACATCAGGCTCCTCCGCTATGAGCCTGCTTCTTCCTCTCCCACTCCCCCTGCTTGTGTTCCCTCTCTCGCTGGCTATCTCTATCTCTGTCAAATAAATAAATAAAATCTTTAAAAAAAAAAAAAGAGTCTGCCTTTGGATCAGGGTGTGATCCTGGGGTCCTGGGATCGAGCCCCGCATCAGGCTCCTCTGCTGGGAGCCTGCTTCTTCCTCTCCCACTCCCCCTGCTTGTGTTCCCTCTCTCGCTGGCTATCTCTCTCTGTCAAATAAATAAATAAAATCTTAAAAAAAAAAAAAGAAGGGAGAAATAGGGGCAGAAAACTTAAAAAAACAATGGCCAGAAAATCCCCAAATCTGAGGAAGGAAAGAGACATACAGATTTGTGAAGTCCAACATATTTTAAATAGGATGAAACTAAAGAAATCCACAATGAGACACATAATCAAAATGTCAACAGTTAAAAACAAAAAGAGAATTTTGAAAGCAGCAATTAAAAAAATGACTCCTCATATACAAGGCCACCCTTGTAAGACCATGAACAGATTCCTTGTAGAAACCTTGGTGCAAGCCTGAAGTGAGTGGAATGGTATGTTTGAAGTGCTAAAAACAAACTGTCAACCAAAAATGCTGTATCTAGCAAAACTGTCCTTCAAAAATGAAGAAGATAAAGACTTTCCCCAATAAACAAAAGCTGAGGGAGTTAATCACCATTAGACCTGTCTTACAAGACATACTAAAGAGAGTCCTTAGAATTGAAATGAAAAGATGCTAGACTGCAACACAAAAGTATTTGAAAGTAAAAGTTCGCCAGTAAAAGTAAATATACAGGAAAAATACCCAACACTGAATACTGTAATGGGGCTACATGAATCATTTTTTAATTGTGGCATAAAAGTTAAAAGATAGAAGTATAAAAAGTAACAAATTATAAAACGTATTAATGGATACACGATATAAAAATATGTAATCTGTACATCACTAACAAGGTATAGAGATTTTGCATGCAATTAAAGTTGTTATCAGCTTAAAATAGATTAAGCCTATAAGTTATTTTATGTAAGCCCCATAGTAACCTCAAACACCTACAGAAGATATCAAAAAGAAAATGAGAAGGAAATCAAAGTGTGTCACTACAAAAAAAATCAATATTAGACAAAGGAAGACAGCAAGAAAGGAAAAGATGGACAAAGAGCTATAAGACATACAAAAAACAACAAAATGGCAAGAGTAAGTCCTTCCCTATCAATAATTACTTCAAATATAGAACAATCAGACTCCCAGTCACAAGACACAGTAGGTGACTGGATAAAAAACAAGATCCAAGTCTATGCTGTCTACAAGAGACTACATTTTAAAAATTCAAATTCAATTAATTAACATATAGTGTATTATTAGTTTCAGAGGTAGAGTTCAGTGATTCATCAATCTTATATAATACTCAGTGCTGATTACACCTCATGCCTTCCTTAATGTCCATCACCCAGTTACTCCATCCCCCCACCCCCTCCCCTCCAACAACCCTCAGTTTGTTTCCTGGATTAAGGGTCTCTTATGGTTTGTCTCCTGCTCTGATTTTGTCATTTCATTTTCCCCTCCCTTCCCCTATGATCCTGTTTTGTTTCTTAAATTCCACCTATCAGTGAGAACATATAATTGTCTCTCTCTGATTGACTTATTTCGCTTAGCATGATACCCTCTAGTTCCATCCACATCATTGCAAATGGCAAGATTTCTTTTTTTTTTTTGATGGCTGAGTAATATTCCAATGTATATCTATACCACATCTTCTTTATCCATTCATCTGTCAATGGACATCTGGGCTCCTTCCATAGTTTGGCTATTGTGGACATTGTTGCTATAAACATTGGGTAGAGGTGTGCCTTCGGATCACTACATCTGTATCTTTGGGGTAAATACCTAGTAGTGCAATTCCTGGGTCAAAAGGTAGCTCTATTATCAACTTTTTGAGGAACGTCCATACTGTTTTCCAGACTGGCTGCACCAGCTTGCATTCCCGCCAACAGTGTAAGAGAGTTCCCCTTTCTCCACATCCTCACCAACATTTGTTGTTTCCTGTCTTGTTAATTTTAGCCATTCTGACTGGTATGAGATGGTATCTCACTGTGGTTTTGATTGGTATTTCCATGATGCCAAGTGATGTAGATGTATGTCTTCTTTGGAGAAATGTCTGTTCATGTCTTGTGCCCATTTCTTGACTGGATTATTTGTCTTTGGGTGTTGAGTTTGATAAGTTCTTTATAGATTTTGGATACTAGCCCCTTATCTCATAAGACATTTGCAAATATCTTCTCCCTTCTGTTGGTTATCTTTTGGTTTTGTTGACTGTTTCCCTTGCCGTGCAAAAGGTATTTATCTTGATGAAGTCCCAATATTTCATTTTTGTCTTTGTTTCCCTTGCCTTTGGAGATGTGTCTAGCAAGAAGTTGCTGTGGCCAAGGTCACAGAGGTTGCTGCCTGTGTTCTCCTCTAGGATTTTGATGGATTCCTGTCTCACATTTAGGTCTTTCATCCATTGTAAGTTTATCTTTGTGCATGGTGAAAGAGAATGGTCCAGTTGTCCAATTTTTCCAACACCACTTATTGAAGAGACTTTTTTCCATTGGATTTCCATTGTCGAAGTGGACCATACAGTTGAGGATCCATTTCTGGGTTCTTTATTCTGTTCCACTGATCTATATGTCAGTTTTTGTGCCAGTACCATATTGTCTTGATGATTACAGCTTTGTAATAGAGCTCGAAGTCCAGCATTGTGATGCCACGAGCTTTGGTTTTCTTTTTCAACATTCCTTTGGCTATTTGGCGTCTTTTCTGGTTCCGTACAAATTTTAGGATTATTTGTTTCAGCTCTTTGAAAAAGTTGGTGGTATTTTGATAGGGATTGCATTGAATGTATAGATTGCTCTAGGTAGCATAGACATTTTAACAATATTTGTTCTTCTAATCCGTGAGCATGGAAGTTTTTTCCATTTCTTTGTGAAGAGATTAACTTTAGATTTAAAGATACATATAGGTTGAAAGTTAAAGGAAGGAAAGAGATATTCCATGAAATGGTAAACAAAAGAGAGAGTGGATAGCCTTACTTATACTAGACAAAGTAGACTAATAACAATCTGTAATAGGAGACAAAGAAGGCCATTATATAATGATAAAAGATAAATTTACTATATATGTGTGTATATATATACACATATACACACACACCCAGGAGCAGAGCACCTAAATGTATGTACCAAAGATTGACAGAATTAAGGGAGAAATAGACAGCAATAGAATAATAAATAGTAGCACATTTTAATACTCTGCTTTCAATAGTGGATAGGAAGCTCAGACAGAAGATCAGTAAGAAAAAAGAAGGCCAGAACAACACTACAGACCAAGTGGATATCATAGATATATACAGAACATCCCACTCAACAGTGACAGCAACTACTTTCTTCTCAGGTGCACATGGAACAATCTCTAGGATGGATTAGAGGTTAGGTCACAAATCAAGTCTGAATATGCTTAAGAAGACTGAACTCATACCAGCTGTCTTTTCCCACCACAATGGGATAAAACTAGGTATCAATAGCAAAAGGAAACCTGGGAAATAAATAAATATGTGGAAATTAAACAACAAACTCCTGAACAACCAATAAATCAAAGAAGAAATTAGAGATATTAGAAAATATCTCGAGACAAACAAAAATGAAAACACAACATACCAAAGCTTATAGAACACAGTAAAAGTAGTACTTAGAGGGAATTTTATAGTGATAAAAGCCTACATTAAAAAGAAGAAAGATCTCAAATAAACAACCTATTTCTACACCACAAGAAAGTAGAAGAAAAGAGAACAAACTCAACCCAAAGTTAGCAGAAAGAAGGAAATAATAAAGATGAGAGCGGAAATAAATTAAATACAGAATTAAAAAAATCAACTAAGAGTCAAACTAAGAGTGGGTTTTTTGAAAAGATCAACAAAATTGACATTGAGCTAGACTAAGAAAAGAAGAGAGAAGACTCAAATAAATAAAATCATAAATGAAAAAGGGGATGTTATAACTGATGCCCCAGAAATAAAAACAATCATGAGAAACTGCTATGAACAATTATACACCAAAAAAATTATACAACCTAGAAGAAACGCATAAATTCCTAGAAAAACGCAATCTACCAAGACTGAATTGTGAAGAAATAAAAAATCTGAATGGACCTATAAATATTAAGGAGATTGAATCAGCAACCAAATCCTCCCAATAAAGAAAAGCCCAGGACCAGATGGTGAATTCTACCAAATATTTGCAGAAGAATTAACAGCAACCTATCTCAAACTCTTCCAAAATAATGTAGAGCACTTCCAAACTTAATTTATTTATATCAATATTATCCTGATACCAAAGCCAGAAAAAGACACAAGAAAAGAAAACTACAGGCCAATATCCCTGATGAATATAGATGCAAAAATCCTCAACAAATACTACCAAATGGAATTCAACTGCACATTAATAGGATCAGAAACCATGTCCAAATAGGATTTATCCCTAGGATGTAAGGAAGGTTCAACATAAGAAAGTCAATCAATATGATATACCACTTTCACAGAATGAAGGATAAAAAATACATAATAATCTCAATTTATGCAGAAAAAACACTTGACAAAATTCAACACCCTTCTATGATAAAATCTAGGAATAGAAGGAAATTACTTCAATACAATAAAGGCCACATATGAAAAGCCCATAACTAACATTATACTCAACATTGAAAAGCCGAAGTTTTTCCTCTAAGACCCCTGTCTCTGTTAGCCGATGACATAGCAGATACATGACATTCTTACATGTAGAATGATTAAAAAACAAAGCAAAACAACACAAAAAAACCCCCAACAAAACCTGTTAGGACTAATAAATGAATTCAGTAAAACTGCAGGATACAAAGTCAACATATGAAAACCAAGTGCATTTTTATACAGTAGCAATGAACTATTTGAAAAAGAAATTTAAAAAACCACTGCATTTAAAATAGCATGAAAAAGAATAAAATACTTAGAAATAAATTTAACCAAGGAGTTTAAAGATCTGTACACTGAAAACTATCAGACAATGATGAAAGAAATTGAACAGGATAATAAATGGAAAGGTATCCCCATGTTCATGGACAGGAACAACTAATATTGTTCAAATGTCCATAGTACCCAAAGCAATCAACAGAATCAATGCAATCCTCATCAAAATCCCAATGGCATTTTTTAAAGAAATAGGAAAAAAAATTGTAAAATTCATATTTAATGTCTGAGGATCCTGAATGGCCAAAAAAAAAAAAAAAAAAAAAAAAAGGATAGTTTCTTCAATAAATGTGGCTGGAAAAACTGGATAACCACATTCAAAAGAATGAAACTGGATCCCTATCTTACACCACACACAAAAATCAAATCAAAATGGATCAGAGACACAAATATAAGACCTAAATCCCATAGAAACATATAAAAACCCCAGAAGAAAACATAGGGAAAAAGCTCCTTGTCTTGGAAATGATATTTTGGACATGACACCAAAAGCACTGGCAACAAAAGCAAAAATAAAGAAGTGGGACTACACCAAAAGAAAAATTTCTGCACAGCAAAGGAAAAAGTCAACAAACTGAAAAGGCAACCTATGGAACTAAAGAAAATATTTGTAGAGTGTATATCTGATAGGGGGCTAATGTCCAAAATATCTAAGGGACTAATGTAAGTCAATAGCAAAAATACTCAAGTAACCTTATTAAAAAATGGGCACAGGACCTAAATAGGTATTTTTGCAAAGAAGATGTAAAAATGGCCAATAGATATACGAAACAATGCTCAGCATCACTAATCATCAGGGAATGCAGATCAATACCAGAATGAGCTATCACCTCACCTCTGTTAAAATGGCTATTACCAAGAAGTAAAATACGTGTTGGCGTGCATGTGGAGAAAAGGGAAATCTTGAATGTTGTTGTTGGGATTTAACACTGGCACAGCCATTATGGAAAATAGTATGAATTTTCCTCAAAAAAGTAAAATCGAATTATCATATGATCCAGCAATCCCACTTCTGGGTATATATCTAAAGGAAATGAAATCAATATCTCAAAGATATATTCGTATTTCCATGTTTATTGCAGTATTAATCACAACAGCCAAGGTGCAGAAATAACCTAAGTGTCCATCAACAGATGAGTGGATAAAGAAAACGTAGTATATATACAAAATGGAATATTATTAAGCCATAAAAAATAATTAAAAGTTGCAAGAACCTAGATGAACTTGAAGGACATTATGCTAATTAAAATAAACCAGACACAGAAAAACCAATTTTCCATTATCTCACTTATAAGTGGAATCTAAAAAAAGTAGAACTCATACAAGCAGTAAGAACAGTGATTACCAGAGGCTGGGGATTAGAGGAAATGGGAGGATTTTGGTCAAAGGGTACAAACATTCAGTTTAAGATAAAAAAAGTTCTGAAGATCTAATGTACAGCATGGAGACGAGAGTTAATAATAACCTACTGTATACTTGAAATTTGCTAAAAGGGTGCATCATTCGTGTTTTTACCACACACAAAAAAAGGGTAGCCATGTGAGGTGTTGGACAGGCTAATTACCGTGATTGGGAGAATCATTTCACAATACATATGTATATCCAATTGTTGAGTTGTACACCTTAAATATATACAATGTTTATTTGTGAGTCATACCTAAGTGAGGCTGGAAAAAGTAAAAAAAGAATAAAATTTAAAAGTAACAACCTTAATGGAAAAGGGTAAGCATCTGATAGAAACATTTCAGATCCCAGTTAGGACCGATATTTACAGAAACTATCCCTTAGTGTATGCGGCATTTGTTACATAATACTGCCCAGTAGGGTACCTATTCTGCTTACATCTGCCAAAGTTACTGCTGGATATAACCCTCTAAAGGAACAGAAATGTTTATCAGCGTTCCCAGGGCTATTGATACTGAAAATACAGCTCAGAGGTTTGACGTGTTCTCTAGCCTACCACGATTCAGAACTGTCTGATCTGAGGTTCACAGGATACCAAGCTGGGATAAGGATGTGAACAAGGGTTTTTCTGGTGAGATGTGGTTGGAGGAGAGGAGACAGGAGGTGAGGCATCTTATCTAAATGGGCACCCTGCCTACTAAACACTACCAAAGGTGGTAATTTGCTTTGTTTTTTGCAATGATTGTGTAAAGACGTGTGCTTGTGTGTTTGTGCCTGTGTGTGTTTAGGTAAACTGGATACAGTGATACCTACTTAGTAGCATCTTAAAAATTAAATAATTCTATATACGCTAAATATTTAGTAGGAATGAAACAAATATTTACTGTTTTGTTTACTGTGTTGTTCTTAGGTAAGGCAGGCGAAGGACTAAGAAAAGTGGGATGATGATGAATAATCACTTAAGTGGGCTCATATTGTCCTATATTTGACACAGCTCTGATCTTTAATGCAAACACATTATTTTCAGTGTTTTAGTAACAATATCACTAAGAACAACAGATGAGCTGTTTTGATACTTTGAATTCTATTATGTGTTTCTCCTAACTCTTCAGAACACTTTGCATCCCTAAATCATCATGCCTAAAATCCTTCAACAAACTATGGTCTTTTTTTTTTTTTTTTTAAAGATTTTATTTATTTGAGAGAGAGTGTGAGAGAAAGAGCATGAGAGGAGGTGAGGGGAGAGGGAGAGGGAGAAGCAGACTCCCCACGGAGCAGGGAGCCCTATGTGGGGCTCTATCCCAGGACCCGGAGATCATGACCTGAGCAGAAGGCAGATGCTTAATTGACTGAGCCATCCAGGCACCCCAAACTAAGGTCCCTTTAAGTAATGAAAATATAAAGTTTCTTGGCCCCTTCTCGTCCCTCCTCTCCTAGAGACTCTTATGTTTTAGAATTTTTTTTTAAAGATTTTATTTATTTTTGCGAGAGAGAGAGAGAGAGAGAGAGAGCGTGCGAGAGAGCACACGCGCATAGGAGCGGTGGGGGAGGGGCAGAGGGAGAAGCAGACTTATATTGAGCAGGGAGTCCACTGCTGGACTCCCTCCCAAGACTCTGGGATCATGACCTACGCTAATGCAGATGCTTAACTAACTGAGCCACCCAGGTACCCTAGAGATTACTTAATTTAGGAGACAGAATAGCTACCACTTCAAGGCTTGCCATGCAGTCTTTTTTCTCCTCCTTTCCCCTCCCTAATTGCTCAGCAAACAATAAAACAAAACAAAACAAAACAAAAAAAAGGGTAGTCATTAGGGTGCAGAGTCATTTACCTTCAGAACTTATTTTACTCTTGATCACTGAAAAAAAAAGGAGATGCTGAGTTGGTTTGTGGGGTAGCTGGTCAAATGCTGAATATGATTAGGTCAATCTGTCTTCCTGACCCATTTTATTTCTTTTTCATATTTTCCCCACTAGTTTCATCGATCTTCCGAATGACTTGAGATTTCCAATATCTAACTGGGTATAGCTCCCCAGAGGTGGAAAGTAAACTGGATATATTCACTAGCTTATTTACATCACTGAGTCATCTAAAATAAATTGTTTTTCCTTTTTAAAGATTTGTCTATTTATTTGAGAGAGAGAGTGTGAGTGAGTGCAAGGAGGGGAGGGGCAGAGGCAGAGGGAGAGAGAGACTCGAGCAGATCTGCCCTGAGCACAGAGCCTGACACAGGGCTCTATCTCACAACTCCGAGATCATCACCCCGAGATCACGACCTGAGCCAAAACCAAGAGTCAGACACTCACCCAGGTGCCCCTAAAATAAATTTAAAGACAGACTTGGTATGGGGGGCGCCTGGGTGGCACAGTCGGTTAAGTGCCTGACCCTTGGTTTTGGCTTAGGTTGTGATCTCGGGATCCTGGGATCAATCCTTCTATGTGTGTGTGTGTGTGGGGGGGGAGTCCATGCTCAGCAGGGAGTCTGCTCGAGGACTCTCTCTCTCTCTCAAATATATAAATAAATCTTAAAAAAAGAAAAAAGACAGACTTGGTATAGCAGTTTTCAACTACCCTAGAAAACTGATCTATGAAGAGAAAATAAACGTACCCCCTTCTGCTGCTTGGTATGTTGCCCACCATGATCTGAGCCTTGCCACTCAAAAAGTATTCCCACTGGTGAAAATATCCAGGAGGAATATGGAGAGAGTTTATTGACTTAGAAGAGGCTTAAAATACTCAAGTAAGTAGATTCCACCATAGCATGCTTACACATTCTTTAATACTTTTGCCATTGAAATGTGGGGCCTGTGTTCCCTTTCATAAATCCAAGCCAACACAGTGACTCTTCTGTAACCAACAGAATGTGGCTTAAGTGATGCTGCATAACTTCTAGGTCTATGTCAGGAAATGCCATGCAGTTCTTTTGGAATATACATTGTGAGGAACAAGTCACCATGTACAAAATCCAACTACTTGAGACACACGTGACATAGAGACTACATGTAGGCACCAATTGCCAATGACAGCTGCACTACTAGCCAACAGCTAGCATTAACTGCCAATTGTAAGAGTTTTGATCAGCTAACTCAATCATGCCTTCAGATGACTGTGGACACGGCCAACATGTAATTGCATCCTCAGGAGGGAGACTCAATCATTAAAATGTATCAAAAATGCACCCCAACCCCACACATTAAATGTGCTTAATGCAGATAATTTTATTTTCTGTTGAATCTTAAAAAAAAAAAATCCTGTGTCAATAATATACGGGGTGCATTATTACATCCCCAGAACCAAAACTGAACAAAGTTAAAATCACTTCAGAAAATATTCTGTGGCATTTTTAGGTATTTTAGTAATTTTAATTCACTTTCTCAATATAAGAAGGCTATTAGAGTTCAGGACATAAGAATCAAATTTTATTTCACACTTTGAGTGCATTTGACATATATGACTATATATCCTAAAATTTCTGACAAATGTGATCATCCACTAGGAAAATGTTTATTGAAATCTATAGAAGTATAGTTATATTTAAGATTTCTGTTGAGACTCTCTTTGAACTTAATGCTTACAGAAATATATCAAAATAAAAGATATTAGCTGCTTATTTTAAATAAAACACCTGAAAGAATACTTGTAATATTAATTTAAAATGAACTCAGCAAATTGTGGTTGTTATGAAGCAGATATATCTGCTTCTTTTACACAAATATATTGCCATACTTGCCTTTTCTTTTTTACTTAAAAAGTATACAAGGGCGTAAGGAAACAGATCTTATTATTTTAGAAACTCAATCACATGCCATATATTTTCTGGTTGTAGCCATAAAATAATAACCTCAAGATATTTAAAAAAATCAAGATGCCCAGTGAAAACACAAAAATAAATTGAATGGCATTTTGAAGAAATTGATTTTGTAACTGTCTTATATTTTTCCAAACGCCTACTGAAAGTATGAAGGTATGTTCAAAATCAGTTGGGATTGAATTGAGAAAAAATTTAGTAAATGTAAAGAAATCAAGAAAGTGAGAACTGAGCTCCTAATTTATTACTTTGAGAAGACTGAGTGAGAAGACTGAGTGAGACATAGATGCAATCTTGAACTTTTAGCATAAACAATATCAGGTTCAGCATATCTGTAAAATATTAACATTAGCATTATTATGGTCAGAGCCTATACAAATTAGAATATTACTCAAGACATTGGGGGAATGAATCATATTGCAATCTGAATTAAAATGGATATTCAGTGGGGCATCTGGGTGGCTCAGTCCATTAAGGGTCTGCCTTGGGCTCAGGTCATGATCCCGCTATCCTGGGATCAGCCCTGCATTGGGATCCCTGCTCAGGGAGGAGCCTGCTTCTCCCTCTCCCTCTGCCCCCAGCTCATGCTCTCTCTCACTGTCTCTCTCTCTTTCTGAAATAAATAAATAAAATCTTTAAAAAAATGGATATTCAGTAGGATGTAACATGCATATTCTTTCCTCCTGATAGTAAACACGGGCCTTGGTTGATGTCCCCGATTAACTAAATAAATGCAGGGGGTTTCCAATTAGATTTGGAGAGAAAGTAGACCAATAAAAGTAATTTTCAATTTAGACAGAAGTAATCATGATGATATTCTTCCAGAAAACTCATACATTTCATTTTATATCTTTATTGAGTGTTTTCCTTTATGAATACTTCCAAAATTTTCACTTTTAAAACTGTAATTTTTTAATGTTTTTTTATTATATTATGTTAGTCTAAAACTGTAATCTAACTGATGATTGAATTATATAATTGTATCTGTCAAAAGCAGTCTCAAATGAGGCAATGAAGGATGGAATTTGTGTTATTTTGAATTCAAATGCTTTAGTTTCTATGCTTTCATTAAATTAAATACAGGATAATATTACATAGTGATTAATTAACAAGGGCAGAATACAATGGCTCAGATACTCTGAACTCCATGAATTATTTATTTCCTGCAACCAGGAAAGAATAAAGATAATTTTACTCATTAAAGGCCCATACAGGTTATGAAATCAGTTCACTTTCCCAGATTTTAGGTAGCAACTCTTGCATCTCTTTAGTTGTAGGTGATCTAAAACAGACCTGAAGTAACAAAGACTGTGGGCAAAGCCCAAGTGCTGTGTAGGCCAGATACACATATGAAACTGGATAAAGGAGAATTGATTTCCTCTTCAACAGGCAGCTTTTCTCACAGTAAACAAGTAGGATATTAAAATTTCTTGCTTGCCGATAAGTAGAAAGTCATTTTTGCAGTCCTGATTGCAAAGGAGGTTATACAGGCCAATCAGTAAAGAATATTCAGTAAGTTATTAGAAGAGCAGAGTTCTATTCATGCCCATAACTGTGTTTATTTGTAGCTCATTAATCCATTAGAAAATTCTGTTGATTGCAATAAACAATTTATTTTGAAAAGACTCCAAATATACTGATGTAATGGTTTTATCTGGTAAATAAGAATACAAATAGATACTTTAAAGAACTATGACTGAACTTTAAAAAATGTTTTAAAAAGAGTTTTATAAGATTTCTCAATAGAAATAGCAAATAATTATATATGCTAGTATTCACCAGAAGCCTAAGAAATACATCAAGCTTTTGTTTTGTCCCTAAGTACATTTCAAGGCAAATTATATTAAATAATAACTGTTACTTACTGTCATGGAAACCAAAGTACTTGGGGATTTTCATTCTTTTAGAGAATACTTACTAAGCATCTCTTACATGCCTGGCACTGACCAAGACAGTCCTAGTCTGTCTTCACTGAACTCAAGTTAATGGAGACAGCAGACATTACATGACAAGACTCATAATCAAACTTCTGAAAACTAAAATCAAAGAAAACATCTTGAAAGAGACAAGAGAAAATGAAATGTTACCTATAGGGGAACAATTCTTTTTTTTTTTTAATAATTCTTTTTTTTTTTTTTT
>NW_024423319.1:93525930-93530337 GCF_017311325.1 Ursus maritimus
CCCCGATTAACTAAATAAATGCAGGGGGTTTCCAATTAGATTTGGAGAGAAAGTAGACCAATAAAAGTAATTTTCAATTTAGACAGAAGTAATCATGATGATATTCTTCCAGAAAACTCATACATTTCATTTTATATCTTTATTGAGTGTTTTCCTTTATGAATACTTCCAAAATTTTCACTTTTAAAACTGTAATTTTTTAATGTTTTTTTATTATATTATGTTAGTCTAAAACTGTAATCTAACTGATGATTGAATTATATAATTGTATCTGTCAAAAGCAGTCTCAAATGAGGCAATGAAGGATGGAATTTGTGTTATTTTGAATTCAAATGCTTTAGTTTCTATGCTTTCATTAAATTAAATACAGGATAATATTACATAGTGATTAATTAACAAGGGCAGAATACAATGGCTCAGATACTCTGAACTCCATGAATTATTTATTTCCTGCAACCAGGAAAGAATAAAGATAATTTTACTCATTAAAGGCCCATACAGGTTATGAAATCAGTTCACTTTCCCAGATTTTAGGTAGCAACTCTTGCATCTCTTTAGTTGTAGGTGATCTAAAACAGACCTGAAGTAACAAAGACTGTGGGCAAAGCCCAAGTGCTGTGTAGGCCAGATACACATATGAAACTGGATAAAGGAGAATTGATTTCCTCTTCAACAGGCAGCTTTTCTCACAGTAAACAAGTAGGATATTAAAATTTCTTGCTTGCCGATAAGTAGAAAGTCATTTTTGCAGTCCTGATTGCAAAGGAGGTTATACAGGCCAATCAGTAAAGAATATTCAGTAAGTTATTAGAAGAGCAGAGTTCTATTCATGCCCATAACTGTGTTTATTTGTAGCTCATTAATCCATTAGAAAATTCTGTTGATTGCAATAAACAATTTATTTTGAAAAGACTCCAAATATACTGATGTAATGGTTTTATCTGGTAAATAAGAATACAAATAGATACTTTAAAGAACTATGACTGAACTTTAAAAAATGTTTTAAAAAGAGTTTTATAAGATTTCTCAATAGAAATAGCAAATAATTATATATGCTAGTATTCACCAGAAGCCTAAGAAATACATCAAGCTTTTGTTTTGTCCCTAAGTACATTTCAAGGCAAATTATATTAAATAATAACTGTTACTTACTGTCATGGAAACCAAAGTACTTGGGGATTTTCATTCTTTTAGAGAATACTTACTAAGCATCTCTTACATGCCTGGCACTGACCAAGACAGTCCTAGTCTGTCTTCACTGAACTCAAGTTAATGGAGACAGCAGACATTACATGACAAGACTCATAATCAAACTTCTGAAAACTAAAATCAAAGAAAACATCTTGAAAGAGACAAGAGAAAATGAAATGTTACCTATAGGGGAACAATTCTTTTTTTTTTTTAATAATTCTTTTTTTTTTTTTTTAAAGATTTTATTTATTTGACAGAGAAAGACACAGCAAGAGAGGGAACATAAGCAGGGGGAGTGGGAGAGGGAGAAGCATGCTTCCTGCTGAGCAGGGAGCCCGATGCAGGATTTGATCCCAGGACCCTGGGATCATGACCTGAGCTGAAGGCAGACGCTTAACGACTGAGCCACCCAGGCGCCCCTATAGGGGAACAATTCTAATGACAGATCATTTCTCCTCAGAAACTATGGAAGCCAGAAGAAAGTGGCGAAATATGTTTCAACTGATGAGAGAAAAGAACCTGAACCATGCATTCTATATCAAGCAAAAGTATTATTCAATAATGAAGAGGGAATAAAGACAATACGAGATTAAGGAAAGCTAAGAGAATGTGTCACTAGCAGAGCTAACCTTATAGAATAGCTAAAAGAAGTTCTCTTAACAAAAAGAAATGAAGGAAGCTTCAGGGGGAAAGAAAGGCAATAGAATGGGTAAAAATAGGGGTAAGTATAACAGACTATCCTTCTCATGAGTTTTTTTTAAAAAGATTTTATTTGTATTTGAGAGAGAGAGAGAGAGAAAAAAACGAGTGGGGGGAGGGGCAGAGGGAGAGGCAAACTCCTTGCTGAGCAGGGAGCTGAATGCAGGGCTAGATGCCAGGACCCTGAGATCATGACCTGAGCTGAAGGCAGACGCTTAAACCACTGAGCTGCCCTTCATGAGTTTTTACAATTATATTTTACAATTGAAGCAAAAATTACAGCATTATCAGACATGGTGCTCAATATATGTAGTGAAAATATTTAAGATATTTACAGTTAAAAAGTGAGGAGGGTAAAGGAACCAACGGAAGCAGAGTTTATACATTTACCTTAAGCTAGCAAAATGTCTAACGGTAGACTGTGATTTGTTGCACATATATATGGTAATATTGACATCAACTACTAAAAACAAATTATACAATGACACATTTTCTTTAAAAACTGTAGGTAAACAACAATGGATTCTAAAAACAGTTCAGATTACCAATAGAACGGCTAAAAAAGGGAAACATAGGAAAGAAAAGAAACAAAGAATGAACACTAAAACGGCAGAAATGAACCTAATATATTAATCATTACTTTATATATTAATAATGTAAATTCACACCAATGGAAGATAAGAGATTGGCAAAATGAATCAAAAATAGATGATCAAACTACATGCTGTATACAAAGAAATACACTTCAAATTCATGACGTAAGTAGATTAAAAGTAAAAGGATGAAAAACATTACACCATGCAAATATTTATTTTTTAAAAAGCAGGAGTAAAGCAGTAGTGACTATATGAATATCAGATAAAATAGACTTCAAAGCAATACATTTACCAAAGACAGATATGCCATGATAAAGAGTAAATATACCAAAAATGACACAGAAATCCTATATTTGCATGCACTAAATATCAGAACTTTAAAAATACATACAGCAAAAGCAGAATTTAAAAAAGAAATAGTTAATAGGGTGCCTCGGTGGTTCAGTCTGTTGAGCACTGACTCTTGATTTTGCCTCAGGTCATGATCTCAGGGTCGTGGGATCTGTGCTCAGCACAGAGTCTGCTTGTCCCTGTCCCTCTGCTTCTCCCCCCTGCTTGCACTCTCTCTCAAACATATAAAATAAATAAAACCTTAAAAACAAAAAAAAATAGACAAATGTACAATTATGTCTAGAGATTTCAACACTACCCCCTCATCAATGTTTAGAACTATGGGGCAAAGAATCAGCAATGAAACAAAGAAATTGAACAACATGATATTTACAGAACACTTCATCCAACAAAAGAAAAATATTCATTCTTTTCAATAAATATAAAAATGATTTAAATCAGAGTATGTTCTCTGACCCTAATAGAATCAAACTGGAAATCAATAACAGAAAGATAACAGAAATCTTCTAAAATATTTGTAAATTAAACAATACTTTTCTAAATAAAAGGGAAGTCCAAAGGAAATCAAAATACATTTAGAACTGAATAAATATGAAAATACAACTTATCAAAATCTGTGAAATGCAGCTAAAGCAGTACCTAGAGGGAACTTTACCAGAATAAATGCTTAAAATAGAACATAGAAAGATTTCAAATCAATAATATAAGCTCCCACTTCACGAAACTAAAAAATGATCAAAATAGGAGCAATGTTAGCAAGATGACTAAGATGTCCCTTGCTCATATATTCCATAGCAATAATAATTTGGTATCCATCTATAGACAAAAGTACCTTTATGGGAGTTTCAGGATCCAGGTAGAAACTGTGAATGAAACTCTGGTGCACTGGGCACCTGGGTGGCTCAGTCGTTATGCGTCTGCCTTTGGCTCAGGTCATGATCCCAGCGTTCTAGGATCGAGCTCCGTATTGGGCTCCCTGCTCAGTAGGAAGCCTGCTTCTCCCTCTCTCACTCCCCCTGCTTGTGTTCCCTCTCTTGCTGCCTCTCTCTCTGTCAAATAAATAAATAATATCTTAAAAAAAGGAAAAGAAGAGAGAGGAAAAAAAAAAAAAAGAAACTCTGGTACAGTCTAAAACCGAGGACAGCCATTTTGAGAATGCAGGTCCATAGCCTGGTGACAGACTTGCTTACTATGGTCATGGCTATAGGCAAGGAAATAGCTCCCTACCCCTGAAGATTGCCCCTGGCAGGGGAGCAGCTGGAAGAGCTGAGCACAGGACTCTCAGAGGACATTAAAGGGACATGGATCCTACTATGTCAGACTCTGTCAAGAAACCTACACAAAAGCCAACGGGGATGCTTCACCTGCAGATGTCCCAGCTGGCCCGCAAGCATCCCTAGCACTCTGGGTGCCTCATACCACACATTCTCACCCCATGGCTAGTTCTCTGTGTGTGCTCCCCACTACTGTGGGTTTACAGGAAACCAGAAAGTCAAGCATTCAGCACCACCCTACAGAAAGCAAAAAGGAGGCTGTCAGCTCTCAGAGTGGCTTGACAAGATGGATAGAA
>NW_024423319.1:93530347-93531881 GCF_017311325.1 Ursus maritimus
ATGGAGCAGCCACAGACATAGAAAAGCACTGAGAAAGAGGACGCTGAATAAATGGCTAAAAACCTGCCAACGAAGAAAAGCCTAGGACCAAATGGTTTCACTGGTGAATTCTACCAAATATTTTAAAAGAATTGATACCGATCTTTCTTAAATTCTTGCAAAATATTGAAGAGAAAGGAACATTCCCCAACTTATTTCATGAGATCAGCATTACCCTGATGGCAAAGTCAGATAAGGACACTACAAGGAAAGAAAATATCTCTGATAAATATAGGTACAATTCTCAAAAAAAGACTAGCAAACTGAATTCAACAGTACATTAAAAGTTTCATATGTCACCATCAAGTGGATTTATCTCTAAGAAGCAAAGATGGTTCAAATAAACAAATTAATAAATATGACATACCACATTAACAGTGTGAAAGATAAAATTTACATTATCATTTAGACAAATGCAAAAAAGCATTTGACAAAATTCAACATCCTTTCATGATAAAAACTCTCAACAAATTGGATTTAGAAGGAACATAACCTCAACAAAATAAAGGCCATATATGACAAGCCCACAGCCAACATCACACTCAATGATGAAAGGTTGATAGCTTTTCCTCTAAGATCAGGAACAAGACAAAGGTGCCCATTCTCACTGCTTCTACTTAACACAGTACTGAAAGCCCATGCCAGAGTAAACAGATGAGAGAAAGAAACAAAAGGCATCCAAATCAGAAAAGAAGTAAAACTGTATCTTTTCTTATAGATGATATGATCTTACATACAGAAAATCCCAAGAACTACACCAAAAAACTGTTAGAAACAATAAACAAAATTTTAAGGTTATAGGACACAAAACCAACATACAAAAATCAGTTGCATTTCCATATACTAACAATAAACTATCTGAAAAATAAAGAAAACCATCCCATTTTATAATAGCACCTAAAGAAGAATAAAATACTTAGTAATAAATTTAACCAAGGAGGTTAAAGATCTGTATACTGAAAACCCTAAGATTTTGATGAAAGAAATTGGGAGACAAGCAAATAGGAAGGTATACTGTGTTCAGGAGTCAGAGGAATTAATATTATTAAAATACCCACACAACCAAAGCCATCTATAGAGTCCATGCAATCTCCATCAAAATCCCAAAGGCATTTTTCATAGAAATAGAAAAAATAAATCCTAAAATTCATATGGAACCACAAGAGACCCTGAATAAACAAAGCAACCCCTTGAGTAGAACAAACTGGAAGGATAACACTTTTTGATTTCAAATGATATTACAAAGCTATAGTAATTAAAACAGTATGGCCCTGGCATAAAGACAGACACATACAACAATAGAATAGGATTGAAAGCCCAGAAATAAAACTCTCACATGTACAGCCAATTAACATTTGATAAAGGAACCAAGAATACTCCATGGGGAAAGAGGACAGTTGCTTAAATAAATGATTCTGGGGAAACTGGATAAATTACATGCAAAAGAATGAAATTGAACACTTACGCCATTCATGAAAAAAAAAAAAAAAAAAAA
>NW_024423319.1:93531891-93587197 GCF_017311325.1 Ursus maritimus
AAAAAAAAAAAAAAAAGGATTAGAGACTAACTTTAAGACCTGAAACTATAAAGCTCCTGAAAGAAAATATAAGGATAAAGCTCCTTGGCATCGGTCCTGGCAATGAATTTTTTCAACATGACACCAAAAGTACAAGCAACGACAGCAAAAACAAACAAGTGGGACTAATGTAAACTACAAAGTTTCTGCACATGAAAATAAACAGTCTACAAAATGAATAAGCAACCTATGGAACTGGAGAAAATCCTTGCAAACCATCTATCTTTAAAGGGTTAACCACCAAAATATATAAGGAACTCACACGATTCAATAGTAAACAAATAATCTAGTTAAAATATGGGCAGAGAAACTGAATAGGCATTTTTCCAATGAAGATATACAAATGGCCAATACATACATGATGATTACTAACATTAGGAAAAAGCAAGTCAAAAAGACAATGAGGTATTACCTCACACTTGTCAGTCTTGTTAAAAAGACAAGAGGCAACAAATGCTGGTGGATGTGGAGAAAGGGAACCTTTGAACACTGTTGTGGGAATGTAAATTTTTACAACCACTATGGAATACAGTATAAAGGTGCCTCAAAAAATTAAACTATTATATGATCCAGCAATTCCACTTCTGGGTATATAACCAAAATAAATGAAATCACTACTAGAAGAGATATTTGTATTCCCATCTTCATTGTAGCATTACTCACAAAATCTAAGACATGGATATAATCTAAGTATCTATTGACAGATGAATGGATAAAGAAAATGTGCTATATACTTACAATGGAATATTACTTAGCCATAAAAAGAAGAAACCCTGCCATTTTCAACAACATGGATGTACCCTGAGGACATTATTCTAAGTAAAATAAGTTAGAGAAAGACAAATACTATATGATCTCACTTATATGTAAAATCTAAAAAAGCTGAACTCTGAAACAGAGAGCAGAATGGTGGTCGTGAGGAGTTGGAAGATGGAGGAAATGGGGAGATGTTGGTCAAAGGGTACAACTTCCAGTTAAAAGATGAGTAAGTTCTGAGGATCTAATGTAATACTGTGACTATAGTTAAGAATACTGTAACATATACTTGAAAGTTGCTAACAGATCTTAAATGTTCTAACCACAATAAAAATAATGGTAATTAATAAAAAAGATCAAAGTAAACCCACAACAAGTAAAAGAAAGAAAACAAAAATAAGAGCAGAAATCAATTAAAATCAAAACAGAGGGGCGCCTGGGTGGCACAGTCGTTAAGCGTCTGCCTTTGGCTCAGGGTGGGATCCCGGTGCTCTGGGATCGAGCCCCACATCAGGCTCCTCCGCTATGAGCCTGCTTCTTCCTCTCCCACTCCCCCTGCTTGTGTTCCCTCTCTCGCTGGCTGTCTCTCTCTCTGTCAAATAAATAAATAAAATCTTTAAAAAAAAAATCAAAACAAAATCAACGAAACAAAAAGACGATTCTTTTAAAAAGGTCAATAAAACTGACAAACTGTTAGCACAACTCATAATGATAAAAGAGAAGCTGCAAATGACCAATTTGAGAAATAAAAGAGGGAACATTACATAGGCACTATAGATGTCAAGAGAAAAATAAGGGAATATTATACAAATAACTACAGAAATACCCGGTAACTTAGAAGAAAAGGAACAAATGATTAAGGAGCATGAGCCACTAAAACTCACACAATGAGAAATAAATAACACAAATATGTACACGATATTAAAGTAATTACATCAGTAGTTTTAAAAAGCTTCTGAAAAAGAAATTTCCAGGCCCACATGATATCATTGGATAATTTTACCAACTATTTAAAGGAGAATTACAGCCAACTGTAAATAGTATCTTGCAAAAAATAGAAGAGGAAGGAACATTTCTGAAACTCATTTTTTTGTGTACACCATTACCCACTTAGTAAAATGAGACAGAGACAGCACACTAATCATAATACTAGTAATGACAATAATGACAATTTATAAGTAAACTATAAGCCAATATTTCTCATAAACTTAGGCACAAAAATCCTGACCAAATTTTAGCAAACTCAACCCAGCAATGCATAAAAAGAAATATACCAAGACCTAGTTGGCTTTATTCCAAAAATGTAAATTTACTTCAATATTTGAAATTTTATCACTGTAATCCATCATATCAACAAACCAAAGAAAAAAGACGGCAATGTAATAGCAATTGGTGCAGAAAAATAATTTGACAAAATTCAACACCCGTTCTTGATAAAGGCTCTTAGAAAATCAGAGTAGGGAAATTAGGAATCATCTTCCACAAAATGTATGTTGAAGTCTTAGCCCCCAGTGCCTGTCAATATGACCTTATTTGAAAGTAGGGTCATTGCATATGTAACCAAGTCAAGATGAGAACATTCTAAATTAGGGTGAGCTCTAATCAAATATGACAGATATCATTATGAGAAGAGATACAGAGAAAGACACACAAAGAGAATGCCATGTGACATGGCAGCAGAGATTGGACTGATGTATCCACAAACCAAGAAAGCTCAAGGTTTACAGTCAACCCCAGAAGCAAAGAAAAAGGGATGGATCCAATTCTCCCCTAGAGCGTAGAATCCTGCCAATACCTTGATTTCGGACTTCTATTCTCCAGAGATGTGACAGAATAAATTTCTAATGTTTAAAGCCACCCAGATTGTGATTTGTTACAGCAGCTCTAGGAAACTACAGCAGAGGGGAAAAACTTTCTGAACTTGATGAGAATTCTCTGTAAAAATCCCACAGCTTACATCATATGTAATGACAAATGACTAAATGCTTTCCATTTAAGTTTGGAAAAAAGGCAACAATGTCCACTCTCATCATTCTCAGTATAGTACTGGAAGTCCTAGCCAGTGAAATAAGGCATAAAATGAAATAAAGTCATACTGACTGGAAATGAAGAAATGTAACTGCCCCTATTTATAAAAGACATGACTGACTATGTAGAAAATGCCAAGGAATCAAAAAACAAAGCATGTAGAACAAATACCTTTCAGCAAATTCAGAGGACCTGAGATAAACACATAATATCAACTGTACTTCTATATATTAGCAATAAACGTTTGGAGACAAATTAAAAACACTATACTTTTTACAAAGTAAAAAATCACAGGTCATACAGTCCAACATCCACCCAATATTATGATGCCTTCTACCTGAGAGGTAATCCTAGGGCTCATGATTGAATGATCTCTAAAAGGTGTAACATCTTGATCTCTAAATCCATTACTAAATTCATAGATTTTATCTCTATGTAGCCTCCCTAATCTACACACATCCCCTTTCCACTTCTCACCCAAAATATTCAACCATTCCCTTATTGCCTAGACAATAGCAATAGCCAACTAACTAAATGGTCTACCTTCATTCACATTTATCCCTTATGTACATTTCAGCTAAGGTGTTCTTTTTCCAAATACATCACATCTGTGATTGTAATACTTTAATGGCTTTCCATTATTCTTTGGATAAAGAGCAAACTTCTTACCACGGCCAATATGAACTCTAAGTGTTGGTTTGCTCAGATCTGCCCCAACTTACTTTGTTGTCAAGCCTAATTATAAATTGAGTCTTTCATTCCAGTTTGGATAGTGAATTTTGCGGCCATTCTACCTAAAAAGCCTTGTACTGTCTGGCTCCAACTGACCTCTCCAGCATCGCCCTACCCTCCATACCCTCTTACACACATTTTCTCATCCACTCTGGTATTCCTTGGCCACCTGTTCATATCTAGCTCTCTCCCACTAAAGAACCTTTGCCCATATGTTTTTTTATGCCTGCAATGCTCTTCTCTTCCTCTTCACCTTCTTACCTCCTAAAAACCTTCAAACCTTTCCCCAGAGAAGTTTCCCTGGTCTCTATGACTTAGCCCAATCTCCTCATTATATGCATTCAGAACACCCTTAATTCTTGTCACAACAGATAAACTTTCATATTTGTCTAAATGTTTGTGTGGATAAAAATAAAGAAATTAATGACTGAAAGTAATACGTCCTATTACTGGTTTGAGTGATGAAACTATTTTCTTAGATAAGGACGTCATTTCTCTTCAGTTCCCATGGAGTAAGTTTATTTGTTATCTTTTGTTTTCTGGAACCTTGGTGAGAGATTTTAGGAGATCTCCTCATTCTGTTTTTCTCATATTTCCAGATACCCTTGAGACTTTTAGTGACTCTCTTATAATCCAAAATTCAGAATGGATAAGTTATTCAAGTTTCTCTAACAAGCTGCACCATAGCATTATACCTCAAAATGTCCAGATTTCCCTTCCCTATTATTATAATTTCTCATATCCATGATTGCTACATAATTAAAGAGTTATCCCCATAAAGTTAAAAAACTAATTACAGAGCATAGTATCCCTTCTGATAGTAGACCCATCAGTAAGACAGGTTACTTAAATATTCTTATCAAAGATACCATAAGAAGATATATGGATAGTAGTTGACTCTGCTCTGTCTTGCTTCTTTGCCATTTTTATCATCAGCAGAAGAAGGTTATCCCCCATGGCCAGTATCCTTCTATATAACCTATAATCTTCTTTCCATTCTCTTTTCTTTAAACCTCAATCCAAAGTTCAACACAATATTTCAACTTTTATGTTCCTAGATTTTCACAGGGGAATATATACCAGGTATACACACACACACACACACACACACACACACACACCCCAGAAGTCCTTGCACTTTGTCTTAGATACTTCTTCTGAAAAAAAAAAAAAAACCACATATGCTTCTTACTGGCAAATTCTACCAAATATTTCAATAAGAAGTAATATGAACTCTCTACAATCTCTTCTAAAAATAGAAGCAGAGGAAACATTTCCTAATTCATTTATGAGGTCAGCATTATCCTAATACCAAAGCAGGATACATACTTTGCCAGAAAGCAAAGTTAAAGACCAATATCTCTTGTGAACACAGATGCAAAGTTCCTCAACAAAACAGCAAATCAAATCCAACAACGTATAAAAAGGAATTATACACCATAGCCAAGTGGGATTTATTCCAGGTATGCAACGCTGCCTTAATGCTTGAAAATCAATTAATTTAATTTATCACATCAACAGTCTAAGAAGAGAAATCAAATGACCATTTCAACAGATACAGACAAAGGGTTATACAAAATCCAATACCCATTCATGATAAAAACTCATAGCGAACTAGGGATAAAAGTGAATTTCTTCAATTTTATTTAAAAACATCTATAAAAAGCCTACAGCTAAAATCAAACTTGATGATGAAAAACTAGATGTCTCCTCCCTAACACTGAAAACAAGAAGAGGATGTTCTCTCTCACCACTCCTATGCAAATTCATACCAGAAGTCCTAGATAGTATAATAAAACATGAAAAGGACATAAAAGGTATACAGATCAGAAAGGAAGAAATAAAAACTGTCCTTGGTTGTAGCTAACATAATTATCTATGTAACAAATTCTAAAGAACTGATCAAAAAATTGCCTGGAACTAGTAAGCAATTACAGCAAAGTTGCAGGATACGAAATTAATTATAAAAATCAACCACTTTCCTATGTACCAGCAATGAACAACTGGAATTTGAAATTGAACACACACTATTTACATTAGCACTGAAAAATGAAGTAAATAGATATAAATCTAACAATATATGTATAAGATCTAGATGAGGAAATCTACAATATTCTGATAAAGAAACAAAAGAAAAACTAAATAAATGGAGAGAGATTCCATGTTCATGACTAGGAAGTCTCAATATTATTAAGATACCAATTCCTCCAAGCAGGGAGATCAGTAGGAGAAGGAAGGAAGAATGAAGGGAGGGGTGAACAGAGGGGGAAATGAACCATGAGAGACTATGGACTCCGGGAAACAAACTGAGGGTTTCAGAGGGGAGACGGGTGGGGGATTGGGCTAGCCCAGTGATGGGTATTAAGGAGGGCACGTATTGCATGGAGCACTGGGTGTTATATGCAAACAATAAATCATGGAACACTACATCAAAAACTAATGATGTACTGTATGGTGACTAAATAACATAATAAAAAAAAAAAGATACCAATTCCTCCAAACTTTATCCGTAGATTTAATTCAGTCTCAATAAAAATATAAGAAAGTTATTTTGAGACATGTACAAACTGACTCTAAAGTTTATATGAAAAAGCAAAAAAGCTTAAAATAGTAAACACAATAATGAAAAAGAAAGTTGTAGGATGCACACTACCTGATTTTAGATCTTACTATAAAAGTGGTAAGTATAGGTGAAAAAATTGACACATATATTAATGGAACAGAGTAGATAACCCAGATACAGACTTGCACAAATACAGGCAACTGTTCTTTGACAAAGGAGTAAAGGCAATTTAATGGAGAAAGGAGTCTTTCAACAAATGGCACTCTACGAATTGGAAACCAATATGCAATCAATCAATCAATCAATCGAACATTACACCTTTCAGAAAATTAAGTCAATATGGATGATAGGCCCCAATGTAAATGGCAAAACTATAAGATATCTAGAAGAGAACATACAAAAAATAAAAGCAACTTTGAGTTTAGGGATGAGTGTTTAGATACAACACCAAAAGCATAACCTATGAAAGATAAAATTGATTAGACTTTATTAAAATTAAAAAATGTTTCTCTGTGAAAGGCACTGTTAAGTGCCTGAAAATACAAGCTACAGATTGGCAGAATATTTTTTCAGAACAAGTACCTGTAAAGGATTTATATTCAAAATTTCCAAATGATTCTAAAAGCTCAACAAGATCAAAACCAAAAATACAATTAAAATATAGGTAAAAGATCTTAATAAACTACTCATCAACAAAGATATACAAGTGGCAAGTAAGAATATAACATGTTCAATGTCATTAACATTAGGAAACTGCAAATAAAAACAATGAGATACCACTATTAGAATGGCTACAATCCAAAAAACCTGACACCACCAAATGTTGGTGAAGACGTAGAACAACAGGAAATCTCATTCATTGCTGCTGGGGACGCAAAATGGTGCAGGGGATCATTTGGCAGTTTCTTATATACCTCACCATATGCTTACTATACATTCCAGCATTTATAATACTAGGTGTTTATCCAAATGATTTGAAAACATACATCTATGCAAAAACCTGAGCAAATGTTTACAGCATCTTTTTTCATACTTACCCCAAACTAGAACCTACCAAGATGTCCATTATTCAGCTATAAAAATAAATGAGGTAGGAAGCTACAAAAAGACACAGACCAACCTTTAATGCGTATTGGTCGTGAAAGAAGCCAGTCTGAGAAAGCTACATAATACATGATCCGAGGCACATGACATTCTGGAAATGATAAAACTATAAAGTCAGTAAAAAGATCAGTGGCTGCCAAGGGCTCAGAAAGTAGGGAGGGATAAATAGGTGAAAGATGGGGGGATTTTAGGGCAGTGAGGATTATTCTGTATGATACTGTAATGTTGAACACACATTTGTCAAAATCCATATAACTGTATAACACAAAAAGTAAACCCTAATGTAAACTATGGTCTTAAGTTAGTAATAATATATCAGTATAGGTTTGTCAATTGTAAACAATGTGACACACTGATGCAAGGTGTTATTAAGAGGGGAAACCGTGCTGGGGTTTGGGAATGGGGTATACAGGAACTCTCTGTACTTTATGTGCAATTTTTCTATATACCTAAAAAAAAAATGGCTCTAAAAACGAAGTCTTATTAAAAAGTACGCTTCAGTATTATCTATTCCCACCAAATCTCGCTGGTATTAAACAATAAATTTCTCCCTCCTCACAGTAAAGATAATACTTTGCTTGTTCTCCGTATGTTCTATATGGCTATACTAAGCAGCTGAAGACGTGAATACTGTTTCTAATAATTTTCCTTCTTAATCTTATTTCTTCAATTAATATTTTTTCTTTTTTCTTTTTTTTCCAACTAAGGCTTTTCTCTCTTTCTTTAAAGATTTATTTTTGTATTTGAAAGACAGAGTGTGTGAGTGGGGAGAGAGGCAGAGGGAGAGAGAGGATGCTGAAGCGACTCCCCACTCAGTGTGGAGCCCCACATGGGGCTCAATCCCAGGACCCTGAGATCATGACCTGATCTGAAATCAAGAGTCAGACACTTAACCAACTGAACCACCCAGGCACCCCTCCTTCAATTAATATTTATGGGGTACCTGTTCGTGAGCCAGTTACTATACTACTTGCCATGAATTTCAGGGCACAGACTACAATCTGTTGCCCTTTCTTGTATTACAGGGGCTGCTTTTAATAGCTGGCCATTTTGCAGTATTGTACATATGAGACCCTCAGCAATCCCCTACTGCATGCTGTGAAGAAATAGATCTTTATTCTTTATTCCTAAAGCTTAAATTACTTAGCTTAATAATTTCATAGAAGAATTGAAAAATAGAATTGCTTTACTCATTTCCTGACCCAATGAGTTTAGTTCTATGATTATTATTAATAGTGTCATTTATTGATTAAATCTCCTCTAAATATTATCCATTATTTTAAAGTACCATCTTGTGATGTAAGGTTTTATTTGCCACATATACTATAAACCTACTCAAAGTATGTTTTAAACTATTAACAAAGCTGCTGCTTTAACATAAAGCAATATTTATATCTCCTTCTTTAATATAGAGAAACAGTAATATCTTTGGATTGTTATGAAACAGGTAAAGGATATTTTTTGACTCAAGATTTGAGAATTTCACATCATGGTCCCCTCCCCCTTCCTTCTTCTCTCTCAACTAATCTCAATGACTACATTTTATGAGGGAACATTAGGGCTCCGCATGGATATCAAACTTCCATCAGCAAATTACATTTCTTCCAGATAAATTGTTTCTTTTTTTTGAAGCTATTCATCCAAAAGCATATGTTTTAAAGTTGATCACTTGTGAATTTTGCTATCAAGATTTGCAACATCTTGATGTCACATGCATTGACAAAGTGTTTTAAATGGCCATGTTAATTTTCAACTAAGGAAAATAAGATAATATATAGAGATATGATATATATTTATCAATAAGTACTAATAGAGACATCAAAACTCTATATGGAACACAAAGTTAAAATAATGACACAATAAGATATAATCCATATATATCTATTTAATACTTTATTTTCTAACTTTTGTGATTTCTGAATAACTGACTAGGTGGATCTTCGAGATGTTTCTCTTTATTCTGATTTCATGAATTTATTCATTTACTCACTAATCAATATTTACTGAAGCCCTAGAATGTATAAAACACTTACTAAATGGTGGTTTTGTGCTCTAGAATCTCATGTTCTTGAAGAATGAGAGATAAAGAAGATACCAAATATTTACTCTAATTGTTGACCATATAACAGACTTATGAGCACAGACGAATGGAACAAGGGAGATGTGCAATAACTATGAAATTAATGAATTAGAAATGGTCACCACATCATTTTGCTCGTTCCCTCAGGCATGATGAATGAATAGAATAATAGAATCCAGGAGCCCGGTGATTCTCTAGTTAAGTGCTTCTGAATGGATGCCATCTCTACATTACCTGCTCCCAGTCTCCCCATGGTACTCCTAACCCCAGCCATTCTAACTACTTTCAGTTCTTTTCAATAGAATTCACTGTCTCATCTCTCTAGAACGTTGTACGCATAACACCCTCCTCCTGGAACTCCTTCACTCCCTTCCCTAATCTGCATTGCAAATGACAACCTAATCTTCAAGACTCCGTTTAAAATACCTGTTGATTGAAATAATTTATTGTGCACCTAGGCAGTTAGTTTACAAAGATGAATAAAACATGGTCCCATGGGGATCTCACTTTCTATAGAGTAAAATATAATTGGAATAAAACACCACCTTTCCATATGCTTATTCCCTAATGATATTCAATAATTATAAAGCTCTATGTTCTTTGAATATGCCTGCAGAAATCCGCTCAGTGCCTTTTAGTTGATTTCACAATTAACTTAATATTTATTAAATACTAACTTTGATTCAAGCATTTGCAGGAGAAACACATTAAGAATCTTATAACCCTCCAAAATAAATAACCATACTATGAAATTCATACTGGGTTTATATTTTGATATTAAGGTAAAATGTGATTTTGTTCTCTTGCACACAACAATGGTAATTTTTCTAAGAGAATACCTGTATTATACTGGCCTGACTGGAATATTTATCTTTGGAAATTTTGTTGAATGAAAAAAATGAGTAATTCTAAATTATTTTCCTAAGTTTGATGCATTACTAAATACCTAATAGGAACTAATTCTGAACAAAGCCTAGTACTGCAAATACAAAAGACACAGGAGACATTGAAAAAAAAATTCTATATATTATGCCTAAGGAATATACATATATAAATGTATGTGTGTGTGTGTGTGTGTGTATGCATATATATACATAAGTGGTCAAGTAAGATTATATTGTGATGAGAAGAACAATGAGCAGAATTTAGAAACCCAGAGAGGAGATAAGAACGGCATTTTAGAAACAGAAAGTGAAGACGGGTGAGAAGTAATGGATAAGACACTCAGAATAGTGACTTTTTTTTCCTTAAGACTGAAGGAGAAGATCTGTTTTATACAGTGGAAAGAAGAAATTGGAAAGGTCAGAGAGAGCTAGGACCATGAACAGCATGCATAATTTAGATGCCACTTTGGGTAAGCAACAGGAAACCATCAAATGCTTTTGACAAGGGAAGTCACATGTTAATAACATTTTTTTTAAAGATTTTATTTATTTATTTGACAGAGATAGAGACAGCCAGCGAGAGAGGGAACACAAGCAGGGGGAGTGGGAGAGGAAGAAGCAGGCTCATAGTGGTGGAGCCTGATGTGGGGCTCGATCCCGTAATGCCAGGATCACGCCCTGAGCCGAAGGCAGACGCTTAACAACTACGCCACCCAGGCGCTCCTGGGGAACTTATTTCCAACTGTTTTTTTGTTTTTTTTTTTGCCAATATTGCATTTGAGAAAATATTGGTTATGACAAAATCAGTTGAAACTATTTCACTAGTCCTGAAAAACTTTTTGAATGCATTAAATATATTTACATTTAAACAAAAATATCTAATAATTTGAAATATCTTTGGAAGTTGTAGAGTAAGACTACCCAACTTCAAGACTTACTATAAAGCTACGGTAATCAAGACAGTGTGGTATTGGCCAAAGAACAGGCAAATAGATCAGTGGAACAGAACAGAGAGCCTAGAAATAGACACACATACATATAGTCAACTGATCCTTGACATAGGGGCAAAGGCAATACAATGGAGCAAAGAGAGTCTCTTCAACAAATGGTACTGGAACAACTGGACATCCACATGCAAAAAAAAAAAAAAAAGAATCTAGACACATACTTTACACCCACTACAAAAGTTAACTCAAAATGGATCATAAACCTAAATTCAAAACACAGAACTATGAAGCTAGTAGAAGATAACATAAAAGAAAACCTAGATGACCTTGGGTATGGTGATGCCTTATTAGATACAACAACAAAGACACAATTCATGAACGAAAAATTGGATCCTATTAACATTAAAAACTTCTCTTCTGTGATGGACAATATCAAGAGAATTAGAACACAAGCTATAGACTGGGAGAAAGTATTTGTGAAAGACACATCTGATAATGGATTATAATGCATTATATATAGAGAACTCTTAAAACTCAACAATAAAAAAAAAACAACCCAACTTAAAAATGGGCCAAAGACCCTCTCACACACCTCACCAAAGATATACAGACATCAAATAAGTATTTGAAAAGATATGTTGTATGCCATATGTCATTAGGGAAATGCAAACTAAAACTACAATGAGATACCACTACACTTCTTTTTTCTTTTTTTTTTTAAAGATTTTATTTATTTATTCGACAGAGATAGAGACAGCCAGCGAGAGAGGGAACAAAAGCAGGGGGAGTGGGAGAGGAAGAAGCAGGCTCATAGTGGAGGAGCCTGATGTGGGGCTCGATCCCAGAATGCCGGGATCACGCCCTGAGCCAAAGGCAGACGCTTAACCACTGTGCCACCCAGGCGCCCCCACTACACTTCTTTTAAAATGGCCAAAATCCAGAACACTGAGAGCATCATATGCTGACGAGGGTATAAAGCAACAGGAACTGTCATTCATAATTAGTGAGAGTACAAAATGGCACAGCCACTTAGAAGACAGTCTGGCAATTTCTTACAAAACTAAAAATACCCTTACCATAGGATCCGGCAATCATGCTCCTGGGTGTTTACCCCAAAGACTTGAAAACTTATATTCACAATAAAACCTGTACCCAGATGTTTATAGCAGCTTTGTTCACAATTGCCAAAACCTGGAAGCAACCAAGACATCCTTCAGCAGGTGGATGGGTAAATAAGCTGTGGTCCATCCAGACAGTGGACTATTACTCAATGCTAAAAAAAAATGAGCTATCAAGCCATGAAAAGACAGGGATAAACCTCACATGCGTATCACTAAGTAAAAGAAGCCAGTCTGAAAAGGCTACATCCTACATGATTCCAATTATATAACATTCTGAAAAAGTTAAACTAGGAGACTAGGTTTCCAGGGGTAGGAGAGAGAGATGAATAGGGAAAGCACTGAGGATTTTTTGGTGCAATGAAAATACTTCGTATATTATAACGATGCATGTATGTCATTGTTCTTTCCAAATTCATAGAATGTACAACACCAAGAGTGAACCGACCCTAAAGTAAACTATGGACTCTTGGTGATTTTGATGTGTCAGTGTACGTCCATCCTTGGTAAAAAATGTACCACTGCAGTGGGTGAAGCTGACAATCAGGAAGGCTATGCACGAGTGGGGGCAGGAGGTGTATGAGAAATCTCTGCACCTTCTCCTCAAAATCTGTCGTAAATCTAACACTGTTTAAAAAACAGTTGTTTTTTGAAGACTGCATATTGGGTGATTTTATTTACATGTAATATCCAAAAAAGGGAAGATTATAGAGACAGAAAGCAAATCACTGGTTGCCTGAGACTGGGGAGTGGGAGCAGGGATTGAATGCAAAGGGGCTTGAGGGATATTTTGGGGGACATGGGAGAGTTCAAAACTGGAATGTGGTTATGATTGCAAATTTTTCAAAGAAATTATTGAAACGTATACTTACAATGAAATTTTATGGCATGTTTGTTGTATCTCAAAAGTATTGTGGTCATGCTGCCTATGTCATCACAAGTATAACAGGGCTAGCTACGGTGGAGCAGAATAATAATATAGAAAATAGAATCTGTATAGGTTACCTGATCACCTCTACTTAAACCACTTCATAACCCCAAACCATTAAAGTTTACTGAAAAATATTCCGTCGATCTTTAAAATTTTTTCTAGGTATGTCTCCTGAGGCAAGGGAAATAAAAGCAAAAATAAACTATTGGGATTACATCAAAATAAAAAGCTTCTGCACAGAGAGGGAAACAATCAACAAAACAAAAAGACAACCTACTGAATGGGAGATGGTATTTGCAAATGACATATCTAATAAAGGGTTAGTATCCAAATTCTGTAAAGAACTGATACAATTCAACACCCAAAAAACAAATAATCTAATTTAAAAAGGGGCAGAAGTCATGAACAGACATTTCTCCGAAGAAGACATACAGATGGCCAACAGACACATGAAAAGATGCTCAGCATCAGGGAAATGCAAATCAAAACTACAATGAGATATCACCTCACACCTGTCAGCATGGCTAAAATTAACAACACAGGAAACAACAGGGATTGATGAGGATGCAGAGAAAGGGGAACCCTCTCGTACTGTCTGTGGCAATGCAAACTGGTGCAGCCACTCTGGAAAACAGTATGGATGTCCGTCAAAAAGTTAAAAATAAGGGGTGCCTGGGTGGCTCAGTCGGTTAAGCATCCAACTCCTGGTTTCATTTTTTTTTTCTTTTTTAAAGAATTTTTTTATTTATTTGACACAGAGAGAAACAGCCAGCGAGAGAGGGAACACAAGCAGGGGGAGTGGGAGAGGAAGAAGCAGGCTCCCAGCGGAGGAGCTGATGTGGGGCTTGATCCCAGAATGCCGGGATCACTCCCTGAGCCGAAGGCAGACGCTTAACAACTGAGCCACCCAGGCGCCCCTCAACTCTTGGTTTCAGCACAGGTCATGACCTCGGGGTTGTAAGATGGAGCCCCGTGTTGGGCTCTGCACTCACCGTGGAGTCTGCTCGAGATTCTCTCCCTTTCCCTCTCCCTCCCTGTACTCCTCCCCACTTGTGTGCATGTGTGCTCTCTCTCTCTAAAATAAATCTTTTTTAAAAAGTTAAAAATAAAACTACCCTGTGGTCTAGCAATTGCACTACTAAGTATTTACCGAAAGGAGATAAAAATACTGATTCAAAGAGATACATGCACCCTGACGTTTATAGCAGCACTATCCACAATAGCCAAATTATGGAAAGTGCCCACATATCCACTGACTGATGAATAAATAAAGAAGACATGGTATATGTATACAATGGAATATTACTCAACCATCAAAAAGAATTAAATCTTGGCATTTGCAAAGATGTGGATGGAGCTAGAGAGTATTATGCTAAGTGAAATAACTCAGTCAGAGAAAGCCAAATACCATATGATCTCAGTCATATACGGAATTTAAGAAACAAAACAGATGAAAAAAGAGAGGCAAACAGGGAAACAGACTCTTAATTAAACAGAAAAAAACTGGGGGTTACTGAAGGGGAGGTGGGTGGGAGATGGGTGAAATAGGTGATGGGGATTAAGGAGGGTTGTGATGAGCACTAGGTAATGTATGGAAGTGTCGAATCACTATATTGTACACCTGAAACTAATATTACACTGTATGCTGACTAACTGGAATTTAATAAAAACTTAAAAAAAAACTACGAGATATCTCCTTACACCTGTCAGAATGGCTAAAATCAAAAACACAAGAAACAACATGTGTTGGTGAGGATGTGGAGGAAAAGGAATCCTCTTGCAGTGTTGGTGGGAATATAAACTGGTGTAGCCACTGTGGAAGACTGTATGGAGGTTTCTCGAAAAACTGAAAATATAACTACCCTATGATCCAGTAATCGCATTCCTGGGTATCTACCCGAAGAACACAAAAACACGGATGCAAAAGGATATAGGCAGCCCTATGCTTATTTGTTTATTGCAGCATTATTTACAAGAGCCAGATTACGGAAGCAGCCCAAGTATCCATTGATACATAAATGGATAAAGAAGAAATGGTGTATACACACACACACACACACACACACACACACACACACACACACACACAATCCAGCCATTAAAAAGAATGAAATTTTGCTACTTGCAATAGCAAGGATGGAGGGAGAGAGGATAATGTAAAGTGAAATAAGTCAGTCAGAGAAAGACAAATACCACATGATTTTACTCACATGTGGAATTTAAGAAACTAAACAAACAAAGGAAAAAAACAAAAAAAGGCAAACCAAGAAACACACTCTTAACTACAGAGAACAAACTGATGGTTACCAGAGGGGAGGTGGTGGGATGGGTAAAACAGGTGAAGGGGATCAAGAGTACACTTATTATGATGAGCACGGAGTAAGGTACAGAATTGTTGATCACCATATTGTATGCCCCAAACTAGTGTAACACTGTATGTTAACTTTACTGGAATTAAAATAAAAAAATTAATGAGAGTGGGCTATAAAAATACATTAATAACATCCTTTGAAAGCCAAATAGAGGGGCGCCTGGGTGGCTCAGTCAGTTAAGCGTCCTACTCTTGGTTTCAGCTCAGGTCATGATCTTAGGGTCCTAAGACTGAGTCCATCATTGGGCTCCACACTCAGCACAGAGTCTGTTTGAGATTCTCTCTCCCTCTGCCCCGCCGTTGCTCATGTGTTTTCTTTCTCTCTCTCTCAAATAAATAAATAAAATCTTAAAGAAAAAAGAAAAACAAAGAGAAATACTATCCTAAATTTCAGTATCAATTTACTTTTGTTTCTTGTTTTTTTGGTCTTTACTTTGTACACTCTATTTTTCCAATTTTTAATTAAAAATTATGAAATATATTAAGCTTTGATTCATAGAAGCAATACTTCTTTGGCTTAAATAGCAAAAGATGACATAATAGAATTTCCATCTTAAATTTTGTTTCTCAATTCAGCATAAATTACATTCACAAAACCAATAACATACTTCTGCTTGATATATTACCTCGTCTGACTTGTCAGCCTGAAGTCCACAATCGATTCCTTAAATAAACCAATGCCTTCAATATCAACGACATCATCCACATCAGGCTCAGTAGCAACCAACGTTATGGGAAACATCCAAATTCCATCTGTTATGCACTCTATTTTCAGCATAATTTGAGTGCTTAAATAGAAAAAGAGATTACAAAGGATACCACAGGAAAACAAGCAAAAGGAGAATACAGCAGACCAATATCTAGGGTGAAAATGTAAGCAAACCTTGTAGTTTTGGTAAAAATACTGGGACTTTTAATTCTTTTTTTAAATTTTCTATTTATTTCTATTTTTTAAAAGATTTTATTTATTCATTTGAGAGAGAGAGAGAGAGAGAGAGAGATACAGAGTGCACAAGCAGGGGGAAAGGCAGAGGGAGAGAGAGAAGCAGACCCCCTGCTGAGCTGGGAGCCTGACGTGGGGCTCCATGTGGGGCTCGATCCCAGGACCTGGAGATCATGACCTGAGCCAAAGGCATACACTTAACCATGTGAGCCATCCAGGCACCCCTGGGACTTTTAATTCTTAAAAAAAAAAATGCAGGTTACTGTAAATTACATTTTAGGAATAAATTTTAGGTCTTTGGTTATATTATCAATCTTCCTGTGAGATAATTATTTTGTAGCACATCTTATCTACTCTCTAGTTATTTACTAAGAACCAGTAAAATATGCAGAATTGACTGCAAATTTTCTGTAACCAGCACAGAATATTGTAATATTTAAGAATCCAAGGCTAGGTTGGCAAAGCGACCCAGGTGTTAAACAGATAGGTCTGTATGGAAAGTTTGTTCAAAAGGAAACATTGTGAGAAAGTGTTTTCAATTCTTATTTCATGTAGAAAAAATTATATTTTCTGTGAACACTTACAAAGCTCATAAAATTGATATAAAGATTTTTTAAAATTAAATTGCAATTTTAAATTAAAAAACCACAAACACTTTACATAATAACTTATAATTGAGTGGCAGCTGAATTAATTAAATGAATAGAGATAGCCTTTCTAAGCGCTTGGCTATGAAGGAGAGTGCAGGCATAGGGCAGTAGGTGAAACTGAGGAATGACTACTTGTTTGTTTGCTTGCTTTGGGTGGAAATAATGCAAACATGTAATGGTGTGGCTGCACTATCGCATGTCAGACTGGACAAAGAAACCACAATCCTTTTACATAAAACTCTCAGAAAGAACAGCAGGTCAAGAGTTCCACGAGAAAGTTGAGCTAAGATAATTATCATTTCTTAAGAAACCCTAGTACAAATGATATCGATCATTTATTTATTAAAAAATGTTTAGACCTGTGTTAAATTAGAATCATTAGGCTGATTCATGACCATATTAACTATTGATCTCTCAAGTTTTTGAATTAGACCCTTGATTTTTATTGAAAGAAAAGGTCAAGACCTGTAGAAATAACCTTGTTTGTTTTTGTGAAATGACCAGTTAGGGCCCTGACCATTATTATTATTATTTTTTATTATATACACTATTCTGTGAAAAGGGGAATGTGACAAAATTACCTTGTTATTTACTGTTGTGAAATAATGTTATATTTTCCTTTCACCAAAACATGAACATTTTGTTTTCTTTTTTACCTCACCAAACAGGAAGAAAATAATTGAATTTAATACTTATTTTACTTATCTAGGTAAAGCATGGTTCAGGTATAATTATTTTCTTGTTCTTTTTCATAATTCAGAGCTATTGGGTTTATTTTGGTTTTTCTCACTTAACTGTATGTCTTCCAGTGAACCATCCCAAATAAATAAGGAAGAAGGAATGACAAAAGTAAATGAATATATACATATACACACAAAACAGAATTAAACTACATCAGACCATCACAAAACACTCACAAAAATTTATGAATCATGCATACAAGTAATCCTAAATCAGTTTTGCAAACATTCACCAAGAAGCTCTAAATCCACAAAATATTCAAGGGGTATAAATTCACACTGGTTGTGCTCATATTCACTAATGATAACATTCTCCCCTTCTGCTTGTTGCTGGTAATTTCCATATCACTAAATCAACATAACACAAATCTAAATGTTAAAAAAAATACTATGAAACAAACACAGAAAGCTATCGAAATAAAAGAGAAGATAAATGTTTACAGCATGCTATCTTCTTGCAGCTTTGTTTTATTACTGTTTCCTGAAGATTACCCTAGCATCTTTTACTTATTGAACTACATATTCAGAGCCACACTAAATACATGTCTGGCCACATCAAGTACGTAGTTAGACTACAGAAACGATTAAAAGCACAGGTAGTACTTCAGCTATCTTTTCATTGCCAGGCTGTATTTCGTACTTTGTGTGTATTGTGGTACTGATCGGTATTTCTGTATTAAGGCATAAAGAAAGCCCTATTTCAGAGGTGACCTATCATATAGCATTTGCATGTGCTAAGTACCAGTTGCCTAAGAGGGAAATACAAAGACACTGGATGAGGTTTTCCAGAAGAAGGACATTCAAAGGTCACTATTCTCACAGATTCCAATATGAACCTCTTAAACCTTACTAAAGGATGGGCAATGTTATAGTTTTGGTGGTAAAGGGGTAATGACAGCAACTACAAAGTAGAGCACAGGTGAGGCATTTTTTATCATTCGAACTGGTCCTTTGAAGTAGTACTAAGAAACATCACGTTAGGGTGTCTGGGTGGCTCAGTAGGTTAAGTGTCCAACTAGTGATTTTGGTTCAGGTCATGATCTCAAGGATCCTGAGATTGAGCCCCGCACCAGGCTCTGTGTTCAGTGGGGAGTCTCCTTGATGATTCTGTCCCTCTGCCCACCCCCGAGCTCTCTAATAAATAAATAAATCTAAAAAAAAAAAAGAAAAAAGAAACATCATGCTGTTAATGCACAGCACCAAGTCAGTAATTTTTTAAAAATTTTTACAAAGTGCATTGCTCTTTTGTGAATATTATACCCGAGTGACCTTTGGGAGGTCACAATTTGTGAAGGATATCTTAGATTTCTAATCATTTGGACTATTTTTTCTCATCAGAATACTTTTCAGAGTTTGATAGCTAGAAATAATCTAGCCCAAAATATTTATCTCAACAGCAACAAAGAAGTAATACAATCCAAATATAAAAGATGGAAAGAAAAATCAACATTATTTTGTTTAAAAGAGTAACAATATGTAGTTTCAAAAAGTAATAATATCATTTAAAGAAAAAAGGTTTACCTCAATGGTTTCTTTGGTGCAAATACCACATTGAAGACCAACTCTACCATTTTAGATTTGATATGGTAAGATTTTTTGATCATATATAAAGCTACGCAGGACCCCAAGTAAGACTTCATATCTTCAGATTCAAATTGAATTTCATATTCAAATTCACGTTTCTTAGGCATATCTAAGAAAATCAAGATTAAAATGATTCAACTTAATATGTATAGATTGAAAACCAATTACCTGTCAACACTAATCACGCACAGATATTTAGAGGTTGGGAGAGGGTTTATGTTATTTACCCTCGTATTCCTAATACCTAGTGCATCGCCAGGTATATACTAGTACTTAGTTATGCTTTTGTTAAAAGGTAAATAAATAAATGAATGAATAAAAAAATAAATTCAGAAGACAACTCCCATCATCTTAAATCTTTAAAATTGAGATTTTTGAAACAAGAAATAGCCAGATGGAAATTAATAATCAATATTTACCATAAAATATAAATAATACGGCACTGTCTATATAATAAATATATTAAAAGTTTATAGACTTGTAATTTATAAAGAAAGATTTGAATTAAGTTTAAACAATATTAAAGCAGCATCCCAATCTATTTGGGCAGAGTTTTCAAGTTCTGATATATTTTAATAAAAGAGAGAGTTCTTCATGTTTTATTCTGGGGTTTCAGAGACAATCTAGTTAACCATATTTTCTGAACTAGTAGGTTACCAGAGGAAAGTTACAGCAGGGTTTTGTTGGGTACATGTGAAAAATATCTTAAATCTGGTACTGGCATGTATAAGAAAAGCACAAACATCTATTATATTAACTCTCCACATACATGAAAGGAGCACAAATGCCAAATTGAGAAGTTTGTTGCATATGGATCATGGAAGAGAGGTCAGAAAACCATAACGTGACCTGGTCCACAGCTGAGGTAATTTCTAAAGTTTGTCTCTAGTGTATAAAGGTAAACGTGATCCTTGGATTCACAGAACTGAATGCCACCTTTCTTTAAGCAATCCAAACAGAAACAGACCATCTTTGAGACGTAGGTGATTATAATGTATGCTGTAGAAGTCTGAAAAATAGCGTGGCTGTAGCAAGCCCAAGTCACATTTAATGATTATCCAGCAAACCTTATTAATGTAAAATAACTGGCTGACCCACACCCTTACAAGGTCCCTTTTTTCTTCTTCCACATGTAAAAGTATACTTCTGATCTCCTGAATTGCTGATTTTTATCCTGTTGACAAAATCAGCAATTACTGTTCCTATCAATAACCTGTCTTTGCTACAGGAAAATCAATGTGTCTACGTATAATGTGTCTATTTGTTCTGGGAATGAGATATGGAAATGTTCCTTAGGAAGCCATAATCCATACAAAGAAAGAACATTTGAGAATTTTAGAGTAGTTAATGGGAGATGAAATTTTCATTGCATTCAAATAACATAATATTTTTAAAGCAAATACTGTATGTAGTTGAGCTCTGCATCTGTTTCTACTTAATTACTAAAGCCTTTATGGGAATGCTTGTGTCAGAATGAAGACAAGAAATGAAAAGCTAAATTTAGTTTCAGAAGCACCGAATCCCCTGTGGAGAATCTGTCACTATGGATGTTATAATTGTAATCATAAGACGATCCATTGTACAAAATAGAGACATGATTATCAGCTAAGAGATAGGAGGTGAGACAAATAGAAATATGAATATATTTTTCAAACTACACATATCCCCCTTGTCTGTAACTGGAATGTATTGATCTGAGCCCATAAAGGAGAGGGAAAGAAGAAGCCTGGACCAAATCACAATAAACTGACATTCTGTATTGTATCTTAAAAGTAATCTGTTAGAGTCTCCGCATTTTATTTGAAAAGTCATATTACCAAGTGAGAAACATGGTTTTTGTTATGCTTCTAATTTGGAGAGAAACTATGCAGTATTTTTGTGTGGACTGGGTGGATAAGAGCTGAGTCAGTGAGGACAGTATAAATTAATTATGTGATTGTCGGATAAAATTAATCTCTCATGACAAACATAGCTTATAACTCTAAGAGAATACCTGCACCTTCCTAAAAAAAAAAAAAGTAAATAAATGTAGTTTCCCATAATATACATTACAATTTCAAAGTTACAAGTCAACAGTCCTTGGGACTACTCTAACAAATTTTTCAACATTGAGGGAAAATCCTATCGTTTTTCAGCAAACCCTTAAAAAGGCACTTCAATGCATGAAACTAATAGGATAAAGATATATTTGACTTCAATTGTGTTTTACTGGTATGTAAAAAACTTTCTTTGAAATGACAATTATGGTTTTTGTCCTCATGGAGCTGATGACTGAGAGGCAAGAACTGGTAATAAACTACTAATAACATCACTAGTTGTTAATTACTGTGATAACTGTTATTATGGAGAAATAAAAGAGGCATGAGTGCATCTGTCCTGGGAACCTGGCTGCGAAGGTCCTGAGGAGGAAACCAATACACCAAAATTGAAAGGTGATAAAGGTTGCCCAGATGTAGAAATTAAAAAAATGCCTCGTAGGCATCATCAGAGCAGCATGGGGGAGTCTTCCAAGGGGGGAAACCACCTTAGCCCATTTGAGAAAGAACTTATGTGGATGAAGCAGAGGAAGAGGCAAGAGTTTGTCAAAAGATGAAGCTGGCAAAGTAGGCAAGACTATACAGGGTGTGGTGAGGAATTGGGACTTCTAGGAATAACAGGAGGCCACTGAATGTTTTAAGTATGTCAGTAATGTGCTCTTTTAATGGCAAATTGAGCAAAATGGGCTTCGAAGAGAACTGAAGGAAGTTTCCACAGTTCAGGCCAGGTGGTGGCTTGCACAAGGGTGAGAGGAAGATGGAGATGAAGATCGAATAATGCCCTGTGTATAAAGTGGGAGGTATGTGAGCACTCATGACTGGCAACTAGAATCACAGGTTTACCACTTCTGTCCTGTATTCATACCCTTTACGTATATACAAAATATCTAATCAAACCGGTCTCAGAATTTCAGAGTATGATGTCTATATTTATCTATATCCATATCTATCTATTCTGTCACAAAGGAAGACAGGTGATAATCACTTGGGTATGGCAGCAGAGTCATTATAGTGAACAGAAGGGGCATGTCTCCCATTCAGAGAGTGTCCCTGCGTAATTATCATCCAACCTAATGCCTGTATCATAGTGCCAATAAATCATGCAGTGGGAGCTACGCTGGCCAGTGGTTCATTACTAAGGTGAATTTTCACAGGACAATGACTGAATTGTATTCAACGTGGGAGAACATCGGTCATTTTTTTTTAAAAGAGGACACTTGACTAAATACGATAAATAATCAGAAAGTATTGAGTTATAACAAATTAATTTACAAAATATACTTTGAAATTATATACTATTATACCATATACATTTTAATCTGTAAGAAATACATGTCAAAGCAAACCCAACAAAAAGTTCTCAATTATGGAGAGATGACTATCCAAGAATACTGAACATTGTTATTCATATTCTTTCCCTAAATTTCTGCAGTTTTCTCTTCACTAAGAGGCATGCACATTTGTTAGACCACCATAATCACCTAAGGAATGAATGGAGTGCTGGAGACAAATTTGATACAGATGAAGACAGCAAAGTACTCAAAGAAAACAGAGAAGGCTCGGTAAATTCACTAAAGCTATTTTCTTTGAACAGGTAAAGAAGAATGAACCGCTCTTGCTATTTTTTTAATAAAGTTGCAAACCTTAAAAAAATTAAAAAAAATAAAGTTGCAAATCTTACTGAAGGGGCATTTCATTGACATGTTTTTACTTCACTTTCATAAGGTCATTTAACAGACCAGACATTTTGATTAATTTAAAATAACTGCATGTTCCTCTGCTATGACTACAAGTACAGTAAACTACAAACTGAAAAATTAAAGGAAGAAAGTGGCCTCACATCTGATGCTCTTCTTACACATTTTATTTGAAACAAGATAACAAAAAGAAAAGATAAAGGGACTTCTTGCAACATATATATTTGATCGGAACTTTTAGCAATTAGATTAAGTTCCAATTTCAGTCTCTATCCAATATTTTGGCACCATATTTTTGTACTTTCTTTTTCGTAGAATATTCTTCTGTGTATTAATGAGAAAACCCACTGAATGACATTGAGAGTACCATGTTTCCATTATAAAACATCATTTGTCAGTGACTGAAGATGGGCACTCTAATACATCACTGTCACAAAATACCCAGCTAGACCTTTGAATGACAATAATGGTAAGGACTAACACTTACGGAATACATACTGAGAACCATATGCTTTCTAAGGATTCCAGTCATTTACATATTTAATCCTCAGAAATAGCCTATGAAGTAGATACTATTATTTTCTCCATGTTACAGTTGAAGAAACTAAGTTTATAGAGAGGTGAAGTGATTTTCTCAAGGCCCTAAAGAGATGAAATGGAAGAACCTTAGATGTCTGGCTTTATACTTCACAATCTAGGATATGAGGCCGGTCATGTGGCACAACTGCTGAGAAGATACCATTAGCAGTAGCCTCTGGACATCTGCAGGACATAACCGGCACGATGAAGTTTGGTGGCCCTCAGGGCAGAGCCCTTGGTCACTAAAACTTTTATTTTTTTTTAATTTTTTTTTTTTTAAGATTTTATTTATTTATTTGACAGAGGTAGAGACAGCCAGCGAGAGAGAGAACACAAGCAGGGGGAGTGGGAGAGGAAGAAGCAGGCTCATAGCGGAGGAGCCTGATGTGGGGCTCGATCCCAGAACGCCGGGATCACGCCCTGAGCCGAAGGCAGACGCTCAACCGCTGTGCCACCCAGGCGCCCATGTGCCACCCAGGCGCCCCTAAAACTTTTAGATCCTGGTCAGAAGAAGAGGAGCCAACAAAAGAAATGGAGGACAGACAACCAATGAGAAAATAAATAATAAGACTAGTCATGAAAACTAAGATCAGGAAGTCCTTCAACTGGGTCAAATGGTAAATGCTGCTGACAGGCTGAGTGAGCTCAGGACACAAATCTGACCATAGGATTAGGCGCACTGGTTAAGGGTGACCATCTTGCCAAGGGCAGTCTCATTAGAACAGTTAGGACAGAAGCCTTAACAGAGTGATTTGAACAAAGAAAGTAAAATGAACAAAAGCGGAGGAAAGGATCAAATCTGGAGGCCAAGATAGGATCATGGAAGGACCAATGACAGGTTTTTCAGGAGCTGTTTGTGATTAGAGACCAAACAGGGCAGGAGAATTTACATATGACTTGCAAACAACATACAGCAAGATGACGGAAAAGAGACCAATGTGACACATAAATTAGCAAATCGGACACACAGAAAAGATAACAGATTAATCAAAGAACAATGGCCTCAAGTTATAGAACATTTGGAAAATAAAAGGAAGAGGCATGAATCTGATATGCAGTTAAACAATATAACCATTCCCAGAGAAAAAGTCTCATAGAGGTAGTCCCTGGACTAATTTCCAGGGAGGCATGAAGAATGCATAGACCAAGAATTATGTACGAAGAATAAATACAATTATGGGGGAGATTATGCCCACAGAGAATAATTTGTAATCTTATAGAAGTGACATTGCAAAATACAGTCTAAATATCCACATATAATATTACTCCAGTAGGGCAATACCAATTGATTTAAATACTGCAGGTGCATAAATCCGACACATTGGACAGATGTTCTTTCAATTCCTTGACAACAGTCGTTGTGTCTTATTAATTTTGACATCTCTGGGGCTCAGCAAAGTATCTGGCTGCAAAGATGCTCTCAAGATTGTTGTTGAATGAAAAAAATATGAAGGTGATCAATCCTGGTTAAGTCAATAGTGTGTGTGAGGAATCAGGGTGGAAGGAGACCAGAGAGGTCCTAGCATTTTCATTTAATGAAGCTTGGTAAGGATTTTTGGACTCTTAGGGAAAGGTGATGAAGATAAAAGGAGACTGATGGGAAGGGAGTGTTGGGGATTCTGATCTCCTACTTACTGTGTTTACATAGAAGGGTCTATTCACTCACAAGAGAGGAAAAGTATAGGAGGAAAAAAAAATCTCAGCATCAATCTGCCTCCCCCATCATGGCTTGCCATGGGTGGGGGGTGGGTAGCAACATATCTGATCAGTGAATATGGGTGAAGGAATGGAATGTGAGCAGATGAGCAGACCTTTTTCTTTCTTAATGTCTTGAATCCAGAATGTGTACTTTCTCCCTCTTCATGTGTAGGTTGTTTGCTCCTGACAGGAGTCTACAACTGGCTAGTGTGGGATGAAGGCACTTCATTTTGGTGGAAGGTATTAATAAGCCCCAACGAGTCCATAGTGCCAAGTCACTTTTCAGTTCACCTTTATAATGAATAGAGGTAACCTTTTGATCTCCATCTGCCTTATTTCTAATCTACTTCTTTGGTTATAAACCTGGATGAGGGAATATAAGGGTTTAATGAGTGATCATAACTAACACCCCATCATAGTCCAAGACAGTTTTTTAATTTCCACCATAATGGATTTAAGAGACTTTAATTTCCACCATAATGGATTTAAGGGACCACAGGAAGGAAAAACTGGCGTGACCAACATGATTCTTTTGAACACTTGCCTTTGCATATACTGAAGACTAAAATAGTATTCAGACTTTGTGGTCAGACCTGTCCTTACAGAAACAGGTGAGAAGGGACAGGCAAGCAGGTACACTTACAGAGTGCAGGCAAGTTGGTTATATCTTTCGAATACGGGTACGGAAAGGAATCACAAATTAAAATGTCTTTAGCCAGAAAATAGATAAACTTCTTGAGCCTGGTAGTATCGAGCACAGAAAAAGCTATTTTAGAGGGACTCATTGGAAGAGATAAGCCTGCAATCCTTCCAAATTGTTATTTTCAGCATTAAGTATTATTTTTCATCATGAAAAGTAATGAAGCAGTGAAATACGAGCCATATCAAAAGGTGTATTTTCAAGAGCTATTTTCTTAACATGCCTTTCAAACCTCCCGAAATTGGCAGATTCCTTAAAGACCCTGCTTATATAGAAGGAAGTGGGCTTTTTTCCAGTAATAACATTTAATCAATTTCTATTATCAGAATTATAATTTCTTTAGCTTGCAACCTAACAAAGGTATAAGTAATTTAATGTAGCAAGAACATATTAAAATGGTTTCTGCATATGAGCAATTTTTTGCCTTCCGTTACAATGTCACAGAAATATCAACGTTTTGCCTTCAACAGGATAGATTTCAAATAGAAATCAAGGTTTGAACACTCAGTTATTAAAACTCACTTAAGCACAGCAGGATGACACACAAAACAACTACCTTGCTTCAGAAAGGTACTGGACATTTACTGGGGTACACTTACTATAAGTTGGCTGCTTATTAAAATACGTTCCATTTCAATAAAAAGTGCTTACATTTATTTATCACTGGAAATTGACAGTTGTGTTAACACATTTGAACTCTGAGGTTAATCTACACTGATTTTTTTTTTTTAAGATTTTATTTATTTATGTGACAGAGAGACAGCCAGCGAGAGAGAGAACACAGCAGGGGGAGTGGGGGAGGAAGAAGCAGGCTCCCAGCGGAGGAGCCCGATGTGGGACTCGATCCCAGAACGCCAGGATCACGCCCTGAGCCGAAGGCAGATACTTAACAACTGCGCTACCCAGGCGCCCCTACACTGATATTTTTATCTGTGATCTGCATAAACAATCAGAATTCCCTTTAGTATTATCTATTGGTTGAAGAAAAGAAAGTCGGCAGGGTTTCATTTACTTAAAAACTATAATTCCTACACTTCTCTAATGCTAATACATGATTCATTAAAGCAAAACCTGTATTAAACTTATAATAACATTTCTGAGATAAATGGAAATGGTTTCCATCAGTCTGATTTCATTATGAACAGAGATTCTTTAAAATAAAGAGTAATTGAACAGACTTGCAATAGAAAATTCCCCTCCTTATGTAAGTTTTCATTTTTTATAAATTTAAGCAGTCTATGATTAAGTTGGCATTTCTGCAATTACAAAACTAAAATTCAATCAAAGAGAAAAAAGAAATAACTAATAAATTAACATAATCAAAAATTAAATGTCTCACTGTGCAACTTAATATTTCCTTAACTCACACAGTTCATATTATCAACATCTAGCTAGTCAATGAAAAGACAATAATTAGTGTGAACTATTTTTTTTGTAATTCCAAAGATTTTATTAAGTATATTGGGTACATCTAACGTAGGTATTCATTTCGTAATTCCATCTCCAGTTTTTAAAATATTACCTTCCAAATCATATAAGGAGAGCATGTGGGGGAGATTGTTCTGACATTCTTGTAATTCATTTAAGAAATATTATTTCCAGATCCTCTTCTGTATTTACTGTCAGAATGCTTGGTTGCAATAACAAAATCCTAGTTTGAATGATCTATTTTGGAAGACACCAAGGGGTGTCCGGAAAAGTGAAAGAGGGTTGATTGATCATGACTGAGCCATTTGTATAAGTTGATGAGTAGGCAGAGAAAGTGGGCCGGAGAAGAGACAAAAGCAGGCATGCAGAGAAAAGCAAGCAAAAAAAAACCCTTCAGCTTTACATATTACAGTTTCAACAAATGAAGATAAACAGTGGGGGATTTGACATGCTGCCCAGAAAATGACTGAAACTCTACCCTAAACAGTGGGGACATAAGTTTCATGGTAGGAGAGATATGGGGGGTATGAGTTTCCAGGTTCAGAAAAATACTTAATGTGTAATAAGTTTTTATCAAGTACTTTTGGATGGATTGACCATAGATAGATTTTATCAGTTCACAGTAAATAAAATACGGCAGAGACTGCTCATTGTCTTCCCAATATTTATTTTTTCCTTTCTTCTTTTTTAGTAATAGAAAGTCCCCAAATTTTATCTAGGCCTGGGATAAAGAGATTACATTTCCCAGCCTCAACTGCAGCTAGATGTGTCCATATAACTGAGTTCTGACCAATGAGATGCAAGTAGAAATGATGCGTGCATCTTCAGGTCCTGGCTTTAAAGGGAACCCACTTGCTCTCCACTGCAGATGGGACTGCACAACTGACATGCAGATGAAGACAACACAGGGGTTGGGGGAGCAACAAGAGAAAAGGAACCTGGGTCCCTGGATGATCTCAAGGGACACAGGCACCACACTCCCTGGACCGCCTACAAGTCCAGGCTTTCATGTGAAAGAGAAATGAAGGACGCCTGGGTGGCTCAGTTGGTTAAGCATCTGCCTTTGGCTCAGGTAATGATCTCAGGGTCCTGGAATGAGCCTCGCCTTGGCTCCCTGCTCAGCGGGGAGCCTGCCCCTCCCCCACTCATGGGCCGAGCGCACGCGCGCTCTCTCTCTAATAAATAAAATCTTAAAAAAAAAAAGAAAAGAAAAGAAATAAGAAATAAGCCTGTCTTGTTTGTCATTGTTATTTGGTCTTGGTTAAAATAGCTGGTTAAATTCCTAGCATGTTTCCACCCCTCAGGTATGGCTGGAAGCATAAGACGGTATATATCAAATTTATTAAGTTGTAACAACCACCTACGTAGGACTGACTTGAGTTGAGGGTGGCTATGCATATCACTTCAGAAATTTCTGGAATTGTTTAAAACGAGCATTTCTTATTTAATAGAAATAGTCAATATTATAAAAAATTAAAAACTATTTTACTCTTATATACCTTTTCTATACTCATATATTTGGTCTCTCTTCAGTTATATCTCATTTATATTCTTTTATCACTGAATTAATGAAATCAGACAAAAGATAACAATACTAAGATCAAAGTAAAAAACTACAGATATGAATGAGAAAACTAGGGAAGATATTTTGCTTCTGCAGGAATTTCGTACTTAATTTTGTTGTCAATTTGTTTTCTAAATAATACATAAACATTGATTCTCCCCCTTGATTTTAATAAAATACTACCATAGGAAATTTCCCTTTCAATGTGAAATATAAGCATTCTACCTCAGTTCATCTGGAAGACAGCTGAAAAATAAACCTTGCATCACTGGGATTTGATTTTGCCAGATCTTCATATTAACTTGTTGAAGTTTTCTTTAAGACTTAAAATGCCAGAGGGATTATTATACAAAATTTATTTGGGGATGGCATCTAATTTATGTCAATTTTTTGATTTCTTTAAATAAGGAACATTTTATTCAAGGTTGTGTTTCTGAATTTAAAGCTGCAAGACATGGTTTCAATCATATTCCTTAAATCAGAAAGAGAGATAAAGGAAGAGATTAAAAGTGAAGGGACATGGAAATTAGTTATTACAGCTTTTTCTCTTGTCACTGATGACAGAATTAATAATCTATTCTTATAAATCCATTAACAACTATAATTATTTTCCTTTTGGAAATAACCACTATGTGAAGAGAACAAACATCACTGAACACTTGCTGAGCACTATTTTAAGGGCATATTGTAACGGAAACAAATTGGGTGTGGATTTTCATGTAACTGAAGAATCAGCAACCTGCAATTTAAGGAAATTGACTTTTTATTTATTATCATTTTTTATATCCATGACTGTGATTCTCTTACCATTAACATCTTTGTAAGAATCATGTGAATGTTTTTTTGGAATCACTACAAAATCTGTCGCATTTAAGATAGGATTTTCTCCCAAAAAAGCACCAGTCAGCGTGACTTCCACCTGCTGTTCTACGCGTTTCCTGGACTGACATTTTATGACAACTACAGGAGAGAAATATTTCCAGTTGAGATGGAAGAAAATGAATTATGTCATGAAAAATATCTTTTCACATACTTTGACTTATTGCATCTGGCATTAACACACACACACACTCATGTAATATCTATATACATTGACATTTTGGAAGCAAATAAGAATATTAAATAGTATATAAAAATAGCATGACAGAGATTAACCTGGAAGATATACACTAGATTACAGAACATTATATTAGGAAGTAAAATTTGATTTAGGAACTCACCTAGTCTCATCAATAATTCAACTGGTAGTCAGGAACACGTGATTTTTTCAGCTATCTGTATATTCATTGTAGCAAATACCAAACTCTACTTACATAGTAATACTACAGCAAATGCCTTCAAATAATTTTAAAAAATAAGTTCTGTAACATTTATTTTATAATAACACTTCAAAAATATTTCCTGTTCTTTATTCACATGCACCTTAAAATTCATATTTAAATTATGTCAGTAAAATATTTTGATTTTCTTCTGTGAACTGCTTTTAAATTCACAAAATACACTAACAGTTAAAAAGAAAATTGTAATGGATTATTTAAAATTAATGTTAAAATGTGATTATAATATTAATTTAATATAAAGCATTAAAACTTTATATATATTTTTAAAGACTTATTTATTTGAGACGGAGAGAGAAAAAGAGACAGAGAGCACAAGTGGGGTGAGGGTCAGAGGGAGAGAATCTTCAAGCAGACCCCCAGCTGAGCGGAGAGCCCGGGAGCCTGACGCAGGGCTCGATCCCATGACCCATGAGATCATGCCCTGAGCTGAAACTAAGAATTGGATGCTCAACCGACTGAGCCACCCAGGCGCCCCTGAATCCTTATATATTTTTATATATATATATTAAATTTCAATGTTTTCTTACATCAAGTACAGGAGAAGTTGTCAGTGATCTTGTGAGAAACCAAAATAGTGTTTCTATATACAACTATTAATTATACAAAGGAGTATTAATGCATTCCTTTGGCATTAGCTCTATAATATCATGGAGCACGTATACTAGAATGCATATAAATAAATATATTATTTCTCAAAAATACGTTAGATGCTTGGAGAACCTGGCTGGCTCAGTTGGTTAAGCGTCTGACTCTTGATTTTGGCTCAGGTCATGATCTCTGGGTTGTGAGACTGAGACCCATGTCGGGCTCCACACTTAGTAGGGAGTCTACTTGATATTCTCTCTTTCCTCCCTCTGCTTCTCCTCACCTCCAATAAATAAATAAATAAATAAATAAATAAATAAATAAATAAATCTTTAAAAAAGATTATATATATGTTAGATGCTATATTTTTATCAATCAGATGCATGTAAAACATAAATTTACTATAGGGGATAAAAGGGAATCATAATATAAAAAAGCTTTTAAAGTGTATTACACTATACTGTTGTAGCATCAATAATAATACATTCATCTAAACTGCACAACTGGATAATGTCCTCAGATTTATGTTTTTTCACAATATACGCCATGTTTATAAATATCTAACATAAATTTATTTTTAATTCTAAAACTTACAGGTTGATATTGAACTTAGAATAAATAGAGAAACACAAGATGTAAATTAAGAAGGTTGAAATGATTGAGGAAAACATACAGGCTTCTCTGGTTTTAATTAGCTTCAATCTTAAAGCATTAAATCGGAAATTAGTGTGATCAAAGTTACAATTAATATCATGGCACTAGTCTTGTCCTCTAAGTCCTTTGGAAATCAGTGCCCTGGCAATGTACGGATTACTCAATCACAATGGATTCACGTTCCATTGTCTTCACACTGTGACAGTAGTAGAGTCCTTTTCCAATTATCTGCCCCAACGAATAGGAGCAGATAGGCATACACACAAAGAAAAGGTGGCTCACAGAACAACAAGTACCCCGGGTTTAAGAATGACCTGAGTGACAGACACAGAAAAGCAGAAGGGAAACAGTAAGCATCGATGGTGATGCAGCCGAGCAGGGAAAGCAATAGGTTCTCTCTGCTGTGTTCATAAGAACAAAGGACGGACTGTACGGAAAATAAGCAACGTGTATTTATATAATTGTACTCATTGTTTTCTCAAGGGCATTTGTAGACGAAAATAATTACTAGAGTAGGCTTTAGACTTCTGCTACAATGATTTAATAACTAGTACACAATCTGTTTCAGAGCACTGATGGTACTACTGGCTTGTGCTAAAGCAACACAGGGTATTTATAGAACTCACACTTCATTTAAAAATCGAGTAATTACCAAGAGAAGTGACTTGATGGAAAATGCCTTTTATGTTTCTGCAGCATGTTGAACTTTCTTTGAAGAAAATGGTGCAAGAAATTTATGCTTTTATGTTTTCATAGGCTTTGCTTCAGACTGAAAAAAAATCTGCTTTAAACCTTTGGGAAAAACAAAACTGTGTCTGCAGTCAACAGGAGCAATGTTGCTGTTAGTATTTCAACAGAGGAATGTCTAGGGGTTATTACATCTCTTTGATCAGATGACTGTATTATAAATTTTGGACCGTTCAGCACTATGGAAAGTATACAAACAATTATCTTCCACAAGGAAATTAAAGAAACATTTTGGCATGTTTGTGAAGCATTCCAGAAGATAATTTAGTATATTTGAAACATTTATGTGTTGATAATTTTTTAACTTAAGAGCAAAAATACTTCAAGTAAAACAAATGACATTTACTGTCAAAGGTACTGCTAGATATGTGGATTTTAAAATTAAACGACTTAAGGCAATATGTAACCTTGGCCTTCAGTGTATCTGGGGAAATGCTGTTATCCACAAGCAAAACTTATTATTTTCTCTTCTTTTGAAGTGTGGTGACATAATATATGCCAGTACAGGACTAACTCTGTTTCACTACCAAAAATTGGTACTGGAAGGAGAAGAAAAATTCAAAATTTCAAGACTTCTTTCAGGTCATCCGTGTTGCTCAAGAGAGGGGCTCCAAAAGAGAGATCTCTTTACAGGGCTGAGCAATTCAGCGTTCCTTAGTTATGAAGAACCATGCGTAAGGCCTGGTAAGAGGTTGCTTTATGAATATCCAAGAGGAATTGCATTTCTTAGGCTTACTCTGGGAAGAAATTGGGAAAATCAAGGAATGCAGAAGTGAGAAGAGTATTGAGGAAAGAGAACACACAGAAACTTGAGAGAAGTTTGGAGTAGGGGAAACAAAAAGAGGGGTCGGTGAGAAAAAGAAAGGCATTTTAAGAGTAGGGATTTTATGTTGTGTGTATGGTAGTGAGGTAAACCTCCTTGAGAACTTCAGTACATTCTGACTGGTTTTTGGAGGACATCATGCAAGTTTAGTGTCTGGGACAACAGAGAATAGAGGGATCAGTGTCCCCATAGGATAGTTCTTGGATGAGACTTACACAGAAGCTGGAATCTGGCAAGTGAGTGTGACCCAAGAACCAAAGTACCTGGGAATCTTATAGGCCTAGAGCAGGGCTCCAAGGGCCTCACAGAATGTGGGATAAAGGGGCCTGAAGTTACGTTATTTCTATCTTAGCTGATTTCGAGGTTTCACCAACAGGAAGAACAACAGGAAATGGTGTGGTTTGGTGGAAAGATCATTGGACTTACGATTAGGAGACCAGATTCAGTCCTGGCGCTCCTACCAGTAGGACTGTTCACTTCACGACTTACTTTCTCTGGACCTTAGTTCTCTTGCTTGTACAAGAAAAAATGGGATTAAAGGAGCCTCTGAAATCACTCAGAATCTTGGTGTTCTCTGACTCTAAAATATACGTACCTTGAGGGAATTTAGTGTGTAGTGCCTGTGGAAGTCCAAGTATAGGGTATACCCAGTATATTGCTTGGATTTCTCCACTTTCTATTCCCATAGCTCTAATGAGAAATTAAATTAGGAAGAGTGAACAAAAACAGGAACACTTTCAATTTTAGCATAGAAGAGAATATTTGTTATTAACTTAATGGTATTTTAGCAAAGCTCATGAATTTAAACTTCGGTAGAGAGAAACTATGACATACAAAACATTTTCTGCAAATGTTTTGCAGAAACATTTCAAAGCAAACCCTAGGAAATTATCACAACGAAAAATGTAACACAATGATTGTGAGATGTAAGTTAAAAACGAAGAACTTTTCCCTGCTTTTTAAAGTTGGTATTGGTATTTATTGATGAGACTAAAACATGATTAATCAGATGTTATACAGTTCCTACGGGTTATATTCTAAATTGGACAGGCAAAACACACAAAAAAAAACCATTAAGTACAGGACTTCAGAAAGTGACAAAGACTTTACTTTTGGGGGTTATCGGTTAAAAGAAAGAGGGCATTAGTCAAAATATTCTAAGTCCATCATACACCATCAAGACAACAGCAATAGTACAAAATGGTTCTGGTCATTGTTGAAAACGGACTTTTCTTGTTAAAAATGAAACCTAAGACACAGCAGCAGGACCAGCTTCATGAGCACGTGACTTGTGCAACAAACAGCACAAGGACCGCACACCTAGAATTGTTCCATGCCTGTTTAATACACCACTGTAACGGTCTTGAAATTTTCAACCAGTTTGGAAGGAGGGCCCCCTCATTTTCATTTTACATTGGGACCCACAAATACATAGGCAGTCTTGACTGTCGGAATGGTGAACATCAAGGCAGAATGGACACTAATGGGCTCACAGAAAAGAATTGTTTTAAATGTGGAGAAGAAATATCCACACGTAGGACAAAGTAAGAATTTCTTTTTAATTAAGGCTTCTAGATCATTATTTAACAAAACTATAAAGGCAGAGAAGACATATACATTTTGTACCATTATTGGAGTTTGCTTGAATTTCAGTGAAGCAAAGAGGGCACAAGCGATCTGCATCCTAGTAAGGACACAGGAAATGGCAGTAGCCATGGCGACATTTCCTCAGGGTGTCATACCCACCTGGCACAGGGCCATCGCTTGGTGAATGCCAGCATCACCAGTCCTATACTCTGCCAAGACAAGCTGCTTCAGGTTGTTCTCTAGAGATTTATTATTTGTTGTCTCAGCAGTAACTATTTTCCCAGTCAAAAGAGTCCCTTTGCCTGTCTGTGATTCTGATTCACTGACATGATACTTAAGGTTGACTTGTTCATCACTCTGAACCTCAAATCCCTCTGAATGTCAAATGATATACACCCATATAACAAATGTATTTTCCTCTTCTGAACATATAAATCTCAATACTTCAGAGAATATAAAATCATGAACTTTTACATTGCATAACATAGAAAAGAAAGTGATCGTGTCAGCACCAGTCAAAATAAAATCATTTTCATTCAGTGTCCTTATTTAAAAGTTACCTTTTCATCTCTGTGCTCAATTCATCAAAATTGTCAATAGGCCAACTTTCTCTATTTGCCCTCATCATTTCAACAATGACCATTGTTCTGTGTAATTTCATAATGTTGGGCATAAATAACACCGGGATATCTATATTCCCTTTAGGAGGCAATGTGATTCCTGTAAAAAACACAGAAATAATTTTTAATGTGGTAACCATTTCCAGAATATAATTTTAACAGCCAAAAATAATCTCTTAGTTCCTTTCCTTACTATCAGTTTTTCAAAATCACTCCTGAGCAAGAAAATGCTTTATGCTAAATTATAAGTGCACTTCACTGTATTCACTAATTTTCCTCAAATGCCATCGGCCCTATTAAAAAACACATTTTATCCTGAGGCAAGAAGCTTCTCCTGAGGAGGCTGGAAGGGATGAGGAAATGTTGAAAGTGATGGCTTGGGTTTCCCAGAGTGATAAAAGAACCATAAAACCCATGAGTCTTTCCAAGTCTTACTACATTTTTAAAAAGATTTTATTTATTTATTTGAGAGAGAGAGAGAGCGCGTAAGTGCGCACATGAGATGGGGGGAGGGGCAGAGGGAGAGGGAAAAGCAAACTCCCCGCTAAGCAGGGAGCCCTAGGTCAAGCTGGAAGGCAGATGCTTAAACAACTGAGCCACCCAGGTGCCCCCCACCCAAGTCTTACTACATTTTGCAAAAGCCAAAGTACAGCAATTTTTGACCCTTTTATTACTTTGTGTATTTTTTTTTCTAGACCATAACAGCTCCAGGTTTCTGCTTGGAGTACCAAAATTGTTACCAGTAAACTGTTCATTTATTTAATTGGTCCGTGAGGGAAGCCAAAGCTTATTTGTGAAAGAAAGGGGGATCAACTCCAGGTTGTAAAAACCAGAAGACAGAAAAACTGACAGCATTTTCTTGTGTTCTAATAAAATTCAAATTTCTCAACCTTTACCTAAGAATTACCTGCAAAACTTGTTAAGACAGGAGCCTGCTAAGCTCCACCTATAGATTCTGACTTATTCCGGTCTGGGCTGGGGCCCCAAAGCTGCATGTTTAAGTAGCTCCTTATGCATTCCAGAAGCAGATGGTCATGCAGCCACACTTTGAAAAACAATGCGTCCTACCTATTGGACAAGTATTGAGAGGTGGGAAGTATGGCGAGCTTCTGGCTATTTAAAGCAGTGAGGATTTCCGATGGATGGCTGTCTTCCTTTATTTTGAAGAGTAACACTATTTCTTTATAAGAAGAGATTGTTGACTGTATTCTGGTTATTTAAATTCTTTGTTATAAAATCAATGATTTTCAAAGCCATTTTGTCTCAGCTAAGAACACTGTACTGAACTATTAAGAACATCAAGAAAGGAATTAGAAAATGGCCCCTTTGCAAAAACATCCCAACTCAAAATTCTTATAAACTTTTAAATTTTACTCCTTCATGAAATGAAAATGTTCTGTCTCATTGCATAGTTAATAATAGTTAATAATTAATATGATTACTACTTAATATTTATTGAATACTTGCTATATGTCAGGCTCTGTGCTAAGTATTTTTCACACAATACCTCACTTCATTCTCGGAAAATCACTGCAAGTTACACGCTACTACATTTCTCATTTTAGAGGTGGAAAAAGTGAGACAATTTGGCTAAAAAACTTGCCAAGGTCCCAGTGAAAGACTGTGTTGCTTACCAAGATATCTAAACAATGTCTGCGGGTGGGGGAATGGGATAGACCGGTGATGGGTAGTAAGGAGGGCACGTATTGCATGGTGCACTGGGTGTTATACACAACTAATGAATCATTGAGCCTTACATCGAAAACCGGGGATGTACTGTATGGTGACTAACATAATATAATAAAAAATCATTATTAATAGAAAAAAAAAAAATAAAATAAAATAAAATAAAAAATAAAAATAAACAATGTCTGCCATCTTCAACTTTGTCTTCATGAACTCTAGATGTTTAATGTTGCATTCAAATGGATAAAAGCAGCAAGAGGATAGGATAAAGGGTTGGAATAAGAATAAAAAGAGCAAGAGCTGAGTCGAATAAACCATCCATGCATCCCCAAGCAAATCAAGTTTAGAAATGATCATTTAACCTTACAAAATTCTGTTATCACTAAAAATAAATTTTAGTATGACGAAAAATAAAACCTAGACACTTAGATGGTGTAAGGAGCCAAGACAGGGATACAAAAAGGCAATTCATTGCCAACACCGTGCTTCCTTATAATGTTTGGATTCAAAGTATGGAAAGACAATGCTATGATAAATACACCCATTTAGTTAAAAATCCAGTAGCCCATTTGTGGCTGTAACGTTTTACTGGTCTGTAAGTAGAAAGAGTTCCCTGCTGAAGTGATCATAAGTCTCCTTCACTTTTCTTATATGTTTGAATAGTAAGAATCACTGTGGTACTATTCACTTCCATGAAATCACTTAAATTTAACATCGAAAAGAACTTTGAGAATTTATCAAGTTCATTTTGTGTCTTAAAAATGAGTTTTATTTTCTGTGGTTTTCCCATTATCCTGTGCAACACTTTGAGTAGAGACAGGAAAGCTGTCCTCACTTCTACCTCATAAAAAAATCTACCCATGTTTTCTTCTAATACCTATATGCTTTCGTTTTTATAGTTACTTGATCCATTTGTGATTTATCCATACATATGAAATGAAGAATATATCTAACGTTACTGATTTTCTACATGGGACTAATTATACAAAAGCACTTATTTAAAAATTCATTGACTTGAAATGCTGCTTTCATGGCATGTCCATACATATTTTACTCTTTTCCTGAATTTCCTAGATTTCTTCAGTCTTTCTTTCGCTTCATTTGTACATGCCATGTTGTTGTAATTATGGATGCTTTATTTTCTAGTGGGACTAACTGCCTCCCTCTTCCTCCAGCTCATTTTTTAAAGAGAATTTTTCTATACTTGGAATGAACAGTTAGTTAGCTCCAGGAAATGGATGGAGTGGCAAATAGTACATTTAACAGAATCACCCTACATTTATACTTTTGGGATAACTGACATTTTTGCCTATTCACGATCTATCCAAGAGCAAGCACATGGCCTTTATTTTATATTTCTCAGCTGGGCATTGTATTAGGTGCTTCTAGGTTCTTGGAATAGCTTTTCTGCCAGTTTTCGTTCTCAGTCTTGCTAAAGGCTTATTTCAGCATCTTTGAATGGATTTAGCAGGAAGCTGAGAGAAACCATATCCATTTTTTTCTATCTTCTGACAAGGAAATCCAGCTACTATGATGATTATTATACTCATTAGGTTGATAAACATATTCTAAACTCAAAACATTTTCTGAGCTTATCTCTTTCTGTTTTATCCCATTTCCATATAGTAACCACACAAACTAACCACACCTATATTTACTTTTTTTCTATTATAGTTATCATTCTTGAAGTTCAAAACCCTAATAAGCATCTGGGAGGAGGGGAAATATGCACATTTTATTTTACATAATTAATTTTATGGACTTATATCTTTTATGAGAGGTATACATTATTTATAGAAGTTTCAAAACCCTGATAATACTTCATGCTTAGTATCTGAGAAACATTACAAAGTGTGATATTATTGTTTTGCCTTTGAAATCTCCTATGGCCCTGCTGCATTTAGCATTCAAATTTTATTCAGTATATTTTAAAACTGCTCTTTTGATTGCTCTTTTGATTAAATGTGTTAGAAATATTTATGAATGGATCTCCCATTTGAAATACAGAAATTGTACAATGCTTTAATGGCTATGAGGTTTCCTGCCTTCTTAGAAGAAAATCTTCTCAAGAGAGTAAAATGAACATAATCCTCATTTTAGTAATGAAAGTATTTCATCCTGGGAGATTCATTTTTAATCACTTTAGTGGTATGACATTACTGCTTCCCACAGCAAAATTTCTAATATTTAGCATGGCAGTAGGAATGGCCCATGTCAGGTAATCAAAGAGATACTAAGAAACATATTACCACCCTAAGTCATGCTATTATTTTGGTTATCATGGTTTATTTTAAATAAGAGTACAAGTTTTATATTTTAATTTTAAATAAGAGTACACGATGAACATGACTTGTCAGCAACCATTTTCAAACATGAAATCTATTCCCTTTCTACTTGGATACTTTATATTTTCAAAAACTGATTTAGATCTTTAAATTATGAGTAAAAAAATGGTATAGAATTGTTAATGTGGTAGTTTGGAGAACGGTCCTTTCATTGGTTCCTGCGGAGATGCTATGGGCTGAATTATGTGTGTCACTGCTCCCTGGCCGCCGTTGATATGATGAAGCCCTGATTTCCTGTATCTCAGAATGTGACTATATTTGGAGTTAGGGCCTTTGCAGAGGCAGTTAAGTTAAAATAAGACTGTTAGGGTGGGCCCTAGTCCAATATGACCGGTGTCCTTATAAAAAGAGGAAATTCAGATATACAGACATACACCAGGAATGTGCATACCCCAAAGGAAAGACCATGTGAGGACACAATGAGAAGGCAACCATCTACAAGCCAAGGAGAGACACCTCGGAAGAAACCAAACCCCCAATTCCTTGATCTTGGATTTCTAGCTTGCAGAACTGTGAGAAAATAAATTTATTTTGTTGAAGCCAGTTTTAATACCCAGTCTAGCATTTAGTAATTGCAGCCCTAGCATACTAATCCATGAAATTATCTTTTCTCATCTTAGAGGCTGAACTATGGGATGCCATTGAATTTGCTTAAAGAAATTCTAATTCCAGACTCTCAAAACATAGGGCAGTGGCACCTGGGTGGCTCAGTCAGTTACGCATTTGCCTTTGGCTCAGGTCATGATCCCAGGGTCCTGGGATCGAGCCCCGTATCAGGCTCCTTGCTCAGTAGGGAGCCTGCTTCTCCCAGCTGTGCACTTTCTTGCTATCTCTGTCTCTCTCCTTGAAATAAATAAATAAAATCTTAAAAAAAAATCCTTTAAAAAAAAAAAAACACAGGGCAGATAAAGAAACTTGACTCTGATTGCTATTTGGCTGCTATGATCCTGGAAAAGCAAGGGATGATTCTTCCCTTCCTGTTTGTATCTCGTCAACTGAATGGGGGCATTAATGACTAGCAAAAAGGTTATTTCAGGGATTGTGTTTTCTTTGTTGAGGATTACAGACTGTTGCTGCTTTACTCTATCTTTTGAAGAGCTAGCTAATGCTTGAGATTTAACAAAGAAATTATCCAAAGAAGATACCATCAAAGGGACTAGTATAGAGAAAGTAAGCACTAAATGGAAGGTCATATTTACTAAAACAGGTAATTGGGGAAAAGATACAAATCCATGCTTCTTAGGAAAAATCGTTCAGTTTGGGACATATACTTTTAAAAGAAGATTTTGGAGTTATTCAACACAAAAAAGTAGATTGCTTAAGGTAAGTTTTACACTATGAACTAAGCACCTGTAAGTTGAAGTTTTGTGTTTGCTTTTTAAGTCTAAGAATTCATTAGCAAAAGTAAAAACAAAGTAACACTTAAAAAAATATTGGTTTTAATGTAAACACTTCATTGCTGGCTCAAAATGAGTGAAAAATCCACTCTCAGAGCCTCCTGACCAGATGCACAGTGAAGGAGAGAGTTTTCTGTGATTAAAGGCCATCAAATACACGCTGCATAAGCCCCAACAGTGGTGAGAGAAGAGTTTTGAGCTTTACCTGAGTGTTTAGAATAGAAAATCTTAATGTTCCTTCCATAATATTCCATAATATTCTATGATAACATTTTCCCTCATAAATAGAAAAGATAAGTAAGATTCAAAAAATTAATTTCAGGGTATTGATTATTTTCTTGGAAAGTAGCTAAATTTCAATTAAAATCACCCACAGAAAATTCTAAGATAAAATAATGTCTAGTACTGTAACTAATAAACTTTATTGATCAATTACCATGTCCTCTTTGCCCCTGCACCATACTAAGTAGTGTGTGTGCGCGCGCACACGCACGCATGTGCGCATGCATGCATACATGTACATATGTGCATGTAAGATCTCTCTTTACTTACAGGAATAGAACTTTAGAAGTTTAAATTTTTGTTCTATTATTTGCTAGCACTGAGAAAGTGATTTAAATTTCCTTTTTTTTTTTTTAAAGATTTATTTATTTATTTGACGGGATAGAGCCAGCCAGCGAGAGAGGGAACACAAGCAAGGGGAGTGGGAGAGGAAGAAACAGGCTCCCAGCAGAGGAGCCTGATGTGGGGCTCGATCCCATAACGCTGGGATCACGCCCTGAGCCGAAGGCAGACGCTTAACCGCTGTGCCACCCAGGCGCCCCATGATTTAAATTTCTAAGTGAGATTTTCCTCTTATGAAAAAGCTAATATAATGTGCATATCAAGGTTTTGCTACTGCAAAGGTACCCAGTTATATCCACATAATCCCATTTTGTACAGTATACACTGATTCTACACTGTTTTATACTTTCACTTATTCAATCAGAAAATGCTACGTGCCATGCACTATAATAAGCACTGGGGATAAAACAGTGAAAAAAAAATGTATACCCTGCTTTCCTGAGTCATGTATTCCAGAATGTGTTAGGGGGTGAGGTTAGGAGTCAAACAATAAATAAAATGTATTTGTATGTGTGGTGTAACTAAAACAATAAAGGGTTAGAGTCACGTGGATGTTAATATAGGGTGGTCCAGGAAGGCCTCTCTGATAAGGTGTCATTTGCACAGAGCACCAAAGGAAGTTTGAGAAGCTTTGTAGACATCCATGGCAGGGACTATGGAGATAGCAAGTGGCTATATGTCCTGGATTTAAGGAGCAGTTGAAGCTGGGGCTATCAACTTAGAAGTTCTTAGAATCTCATGTGTGGCTGAATGAGGAGACTTCATCAGGAATGAGTGTGGCTAGAAATGAAGAGGAGACTGAGCTTTGGGCCTCCAGGAAGTCATGGGGACAGGAACAGGGGAGAAACATGCAAAAGAGAATAAGGAGCACTTACTAGAGAGAAGGAGAATCAAGGGAGAATTAAGTCCTGGAAGCCCACTGTTTCCAAAACACTGAGAGATCAGCTGTGTCGAGTAAAGCTCACGAGCTGGGCAAGACGAGGACTGCATATAGATGATAAGATCTGGCAGTGTTAGGTTAATGATGAACTTAAAAAGAGTATCTGTAGACGAATGGGGCATACAGCCAGATTTGTTTAGGTACAAAAGATAATGGTATAAGAAGTGAGGATAGTTAAGTATAGGCAACCTTTCACCATGTTTTGCAATAAAGAGTGATCAGACAAATGGGATTGTAGCTGGCAAGGGTAAGGGGTAAAAAGAGACATATCTTTTTAACATCAGGAGCTATTATTATAGCATGTGTATGTTGATAGGAATAATACAGTAAGCATTATTATAGAGAAGACAAAAAGGGAAAACTCCTGCAGAGTTCCATGTAGTTGAGTAGCTGTGGGATTCAGCAAACAAGTAAAGGGATGGACACAAGAGCATAGAGAACTTTTCTGATGTAATGGGAGGGAATGCAAGACACAGGGATAAAAATAAAATTAGGCTGGTTGGTATAATGGAAGAACCAGACAATTAGACTCTGATTTGACTCTATATTTTCAATGTAACAGGAAGAATATCAGATGTGAGAAGAGGAAATGCTGGATGTCAGTAGTAGTTACTGCGTTTCAATTCACTGTAGGAAATTTTACTATAAGCAGATTTTACTAAAGGAAAATCACGTCCCACCAAAAGTTCATCATTTAAAATTTACTTATTTCTCTACTTCCCTTTTTCTCCACCTACTCATCTATATATCTATCAACCATTCTACCTGTCTTAAAGGCCTATAATGCTTAAGCAGATACTAGTCTTCTCTCTGTTAGAATATTCACCCATATTTCTGCAACTAAGAAAACTGCATAAAATGGCAAAAAAAAGGGGGGGGGAACTGTGCCTTGGCTTCCATTTTATAAGCCCAGACATTATATAAACTATTGTAGTAAGTTCAATTTCTGCTCTCTGCGTAGAAATATTCTAGTGGTACAAGTGGGTCTACATTTCAGGTTATAGAGACTTTTCTAAAAGGCAGGCATCCAGACATCTTTGCACAAGAAAAGCTGTAGCTTTGTGTTCTACAATAAAATCAGTAGCTTCACTGACTAGCTACGAAATCCACCTGCCTTATGCTATAAATCATAATTACAAATCCATGTGATTGGAACCTGTGCTTATTTGTGTGGAAAATTGGTCATCTGACATAATAGGAAGAGAAATTTTATTAAAATGTGAAATCATGCTCAGCTGTGGACATAATTTAATAAACATTCATGACAATTATCTGGAGACCAGGGCATACTTTATGTTAGGCAGCAGCATGCATGGTAAATGTCACCAAACACTGAGCTCTTTTTTTTTTTTTTTAAGGATTTTATTTTATTTTTACAGAGAGAAAGATTGAGAGAGAGAACAGGAAGGGGGCAGATGGAAAGGGAGAGAGAATCTCTAGCAGACGCCACCCTGAACGCAGAGGCAGGGCTCAATCCCCAAATGCCGAGATTAATCCCATGACCCTGAGATCATGACCTGGGCCAAAATCAAAGTTGGATGCTTAACTGACTGAGCCACCAGGTGCTCCTAAACACTGAACTCTTAAAGGTGCTCTCTAATTCATAAATAGCAATAGTTTCAAAAAAATATTTTTTTTGCAAATAACTTTTTTATTATTGATTGTCAAGTTACATGATATATGTTAACTAAAATCAACATGAAACATAGCAATGATCTCTTATAAGGAAAAAAAAATCAATGTCTCCTTAATAAATGCTAATGCCAGAACTCTGCTTATTTAGCTCTGATTATTAGCAATCATATAAACATAAATGACACATAGTATATCTTTTAAGCAACAGATACTGCAGATACCAGTGTATATCTTTATTTTTAGATTATTCTCCTATAATACGATATCACCCACATACAATACAAAAATATTTGAAATAATTATAAAGATGCAGTTTTAAGAAATGAAAGAGAGATCCCATGTGCCCTTTACCCAGTTGTTTCCCATGGTAACATCCTGTAAAGCTATAAAACAATATAAAACCCAGAATATTTAGGGATACCTGAGTGTCTCAGCTGGTTAAGGATCCAACTCTCGATTTCAGCTCAGGCCATGATCTCAGGGCCATGGGATTGAGCCCCATGTTGGGTTCATTGGGGAGTCTGCTTGAGATTCTCTCCCTCTCCCACTGCCCCTCCCCAATGCATGCTCACTCGAGCTCTCTCTTTCTAAAATAAATAAATAAATCTTTTTTAAAAAGGGGGAAGAAACCCCCAGAATATTTATATTGATATAGTGAAGATATAGAAAAGTTTTATCACCACAAGGATCCCTCTGGTTGACCTTTTATAGACACCCCTACTCCACTCCTTACTCCGTCCCTGAATCCTCACAACCACTAACCTATTCTCCATTTCTGTAAATTTGTCACATCGAGAATGTTAAATAAATGGAATCATATCATAAGCAAATTTTTGAAACTGGCCTTTTCACTCAGCATTAAGTCCCTGGACATTTGGTCAAGTTGTGCTTATCAATGCTTCATTCCTTTCTATTGCTGTATTTCGTGCAATGGATGGACCAATTTATTTACTCATTCACCCACTGAAGGGCAACTAGGTTGTTTGCAGATTTAGGCTATTATGAATAAATCTGCCATGAACATTCATGCACATGTTTTTATGTGGAAATAAATTTTCATTTTTCTGGGATAAATTCCCAGGAGTGCAACTAACCGTTGGATGCTAAGTATTCACATACGTCCTTTTGCAAAAAACTACCAAACGGTTTTTCAGAATGACTGTACCCCTCTACATTCCCACCAGCAGTGTATGAGCAACAGTTTCCCTACATCTTTCCCAACACTTCATGTTGTTAGCATTATTTGGTGCAATCATTCCAATGTATTTGTAGGAAAAATCTCATCATGGTTTTATTTTGCATTTCCCTAAAGACTAATTATATTGAACAGCTCTTCATGTGCTTATTGGTCATCAGTATATTCTCCTTGGTGAAATACCTGTTATGTTCTTTGATCATGTTCTACTTTAACTGTATTTTTATTAGTGAGTTTTCTGTACTTTTTATACGTTCTAGATACTAACCTTTTATCACATGTTCTGCAAATATCTTCTCCCAGTCTGTAGTTTTCCATTTCATCATCATCTTATGGGCTTTTACAGAGCAAAATATTTTAGTTTGATGATGCCCAATTTATTAATTTTTCCTCTTATGGAATTTGCTATTAGTGAAATATAAGAACTATTTGCTTAGCATTGTGTTGAGTTAAATTTGCATAAGGTATGATCATCTTTTTTTTTTTTTAAGATTTTATTTATTTGAGAGAGCGAGCGAGAGAGTATGTGCAAGTGCAGGGGGGAGAACAGCAGAGGGAGAGGGGGAGAGAGAATCCCAAGCAGACTCTGTGCTGACTGCAGAGCCCAACTCAGGGCTCGATCCCAGGACCCTGAGATCATGACCTGAGCCAAAATCAAGAGTCAGATGCTTAATCGACTGAGCCACTCAGGTGCCCCAAGGTGTGAGCATCTTGACAGGAATTGCATTAAACCTATGCATCAATTTGGATAGAACTGACATCTTTATTATATTGAGTTTTGCAACCCATGAATACAGCATATCTATTTATTTATATGTTGTTTGATTTTGTCATTTTTAGTATATAAGTCCTGTACATGTTTTGTTAGATTTATTTCTAAGTATTTCATTTATTTGGAGAGATTATAAATGGCATTATGTTTTTAAACTCAGTTTCCATGTTTGCACTGCTAGTATATTTAAATATGATTTGTGTTCTTGTTGTTCTTGTTTACTGTAGCGTTCCTGAACTCACTTAATACTCCTACAAACTTTTTTTTTTTAGATCCCTTGGGATTCTCTGGTAGACCATCATGTGATATGAAAATTGGGACAGTTTATTTCTTCCTCTCCATTCTATTTGCCTTTTGCTTCCTTTGCTTGCCATTTTGTATTCACTAGGACTTCCTTTAAATTACTTTAAATAAGTGATGAGAATGGCATCCTTGTGTTGCTGCCTATTTTACAGAGGAAGTACTCAATGTTTCATAAATTGAATCTAACATTAGCTGCAGTTTTATCAAGTCAGTTCTTTATCAGGTTGAGGAAATTCCCTTTTATTCCTAGGTTGTAAAGAGTTTTCTAAGAAATGGATATTGGGTTTATTCTAATGCTTTTTCCATATTGACTGACATGTGATTTTTTTCCCCTTAATCTTTTTTAACAAGGTGGATTATATTAATGGAATTTCAAATACCAAACCAGCCTTTACTTCTAGAATAAACCCCATTTAGTTGTGGGTATATTTTTTGTTATATAGTGGCAGATTCAATTTACTGACATTTTGTGTCTAATTTCATGATCAGTATTAGTCTGTAGTTTTTCCTTTTTGTGTTTTTTTTTTGTGGTTTGTGTCAGTCAGGGTAATGCTGGTCACAGAATAGGTTAAACAGTGTTCCTTCCTCTTTTTTTGGGGGGAAGAGTTTGAGGAAGATTCATTTTAATTCTCTAAATGTCTGATAGAATTTGCCACTGAGGACATCTGAGCCTGAAAATTTCTTTTTGGAAGTTTCTCAATTATGAATTCAATTTCTTTAATAGTTATAGGACTATTCATATTATCTTTTTCATCTTTGGTGAATTCTGGTAGTTTCAAATTTACTAGAACTGGATCATTTTCTCCTGTGTTGTTGGATTTATGTGTTTAGAGTTGCCTATAATACTGCTTTATTTCTCTAATATCTTAGGGTTATCTGTAGTGATACTGTCATGAGTTACTTGAACATATTTTAGGATTCTAAGTGATTTATAGTGTTTTTAGTATATTACACTTCACTTAACTTTGTTAGTTGTTTTAAATGATAATTCAATATACATATGCAACCTACTGCTGTCCACAGGTATCAATATTTAGCTACTTTGAATGAAGTGTATATACCTTATATTTTAAAATGTACCCAGGATTTGGGTGCTATGGTGGCTCAGTTGGTTAAGTGTCTGCCTTAGGCTCAGGTCATGATTCCAGGGTCCTGGGATCGAGTCCTGCATCAGGCTCCCTGCTCAGTGGGGAGTCTGCATCTCCCTCTGCCCCACTCTCTCTCTCTCAAAAATAAATAAATAAAATCTTAAAAAAAAATGTACCCAGGATTTGTTTTAATCACATGTGGTAACACATGCAGACACAGAAATGACTGTCATGAAGAAGTTTTTATACTCACATACTCCCAGAAACAGGAGGTATGCCATGCCATGCAGGGCCATATGGAGAAGCACCAGAGTCACTCATGAGGTGGGGGAACAGGCAAGAGTGTTTATTGTGGTTTTCATGTGAAGGAATGAGCAAGATAGGGTAAATAGGCTAAGCAGGTTTAGGATTGGCTTTGAATAATTTCAGTAGGCTTTGGAGTATAAGGGTTCCCAGCCCCGGGTAGTAAGGGAAGGAGAATATACGTCTAGAATGTAAAAGCCTAACAGAAGAGGTGTGGGAGGCATGGACTCTAAATTTGTTAGTTTGCATACAAAAGGTGCTCACAAATGAGTCATTTACTATCTCTAGGAATTAGCTAAACCTGGGAGAGGCAGTTCCCAACAAGGTCCCAGATACCAGAGCATCAAAAACATAGAAATTAGGAAAATAGTTAATATATCTTATTTCCATTTAGATTACTTTATCTGCTCCATATTTCAAATATAATTATCTTAAGATTTTTTTTCTCTAGATAGATAGATAGAGCTATATAAATAGACTCCATATCACTAAGTGGAATTTTTGCTTCAATCAGCAAATATGACTTAACGATTTATTTTACCCATTTCGATGCTCTTCACTTTCTGAAATTCTAATTCTTCTTAAGTTTTCATTTCCTATCTGTTTAGAGAATATTCCTCACCCACTCTTTAAGGGCTGGTTTGCTTATAACAAATTGTCTTCCTTTTCCCTCATCTAAGAATGTCTATTTCCCCTATATTCATGAAGGATATATTCTCAGGATATAAAATTTACAGTTCACAGTTCTTCCTTTTCAGTACTTGGAAATTATGTATCACTTCTTTCTGGCCTCCATGGTTTCAGATGAGAAATCTCTTGTCATCTGAATTGTTGTTTCCCCGTAAGTAATGCACTATTTCTCTCTGGCTGCTTTCAAGGTTTGTTTCTTTGTCTTTTGTTTACTGAAGTTTAATTATGATGTGTCTTGCCATGGATTCCCATTGCTTTAAACTATTTGGAGTTCACTAGCCTCTTGAATCTTAGGTTTATGTATTTCATCACAAGTTTTCAGATACTATATCTTTGAATAATGTTTCAGTCACAGACTCTCCTCTCCCTCTGGGGCTCTGATATGACCGTTATCTCTTTTATTATTTTCCTACAGGTCCCTGAAACTCTGCACATTTTTTTTCAGTTTGTCTTCTCTCAGTTGTTCAGTGTGTGATGATTCTATTGATTTGTCCTCACATTCACTGATTCTATTCTCCATCATCTCCATTCTCAATCACATCCAGTGAGACATTTATTTAACTTAGTGTATTTTATCAGTACTAGTACTTCAATTTGGTTCTTTAACTTACTTTTTTTCCCTCAGATTCTCTGTTTTTTCATTTTTTCGATGAGAATTCAAAATTATTTGTCGAAGCAGAATGTGGGGCATTGATTTACATTGCCTCACTGCAGAAGGGTGGGGTAGAAGGTCTATTCCCTGATGGGTCCAAGAGAAATGACCAAGAGATAGAAAGAAGCAGAGTGCCAACTAGCTCTACCTGTCACCACTTCATTCCACCTCACTGATGCTAAGGTGGGGTTGGAGGCTCAGTTTTACACTGGTCCTGATTCACATATAGAGAGAAGGGAAGCAGAATGCCAACTATCCTGCCTCACATCACTTCATTTTACCTTGTTGATGCTTGCTAGGGATGTAGACTGTGGTCCCCACCAGATCTCACTGACTCCTGGGAATGGAATGGAATGGAATGGAAGAGGAGTGGCTACTGGCCCTGGTTTACACCCTACTGGATCTTGCTGACACCAGAAAGGGAAGACAAGTGGACTGCTTTACTAGCCCAACTTGCACCAATTTGCTGTCTCATTGACAACAGTTGTAGGCAGAGGTGACTAGATCCTCCAGGCACCAGCTCTTTAAGTCTCATTATTCTTGGGTGAAGACAAGCTCTCAGCTTACAACAGCACTGTTGACACCTTCCTGGTGGGGTACTTTGAGCTCCACCTGCTTCTGCTTCAAGCTCCCCTCTTGGCTCCACCAACACTGTTGTGGCAAGGGAACTGGAGCACTGCCTACTTCAGCTGGAGGAATGATTAGTTTTGCCGCTTGGCCCCATCAACACCACAGACAGGCGAAGGGAAGGGAATCAGAGTATGCTGCTTATGAGGCATGAGGGTAGGAGGGTGCAAAATCAATGATCTGCTTGGCCCTACTGAGGCTATCGGAGTGGGGGACGTGTGGTTTTTCCATTGATGTTTGGTTAGAGTAGAGTAGGAAGAAAAGGACTATGCTGTCTTGGCAAAACCAGAAGTCCAATAAATAGGAGTATTTTAAAAATATTTTGGCAAATATGAATTGTTTCCAATACTTACAGATAATCCAAGACAGAGCTTTCATTTTTATATTATGATTTTCTTAGTTCTATAATTTCTTTTGGAATGAAAAAATGTTGCTCAACATTAAAATGTAAAAATCAAGAAATATAAAAAAAATAATTAGAATATTTAATGCGGGGGCGCCTAGGTGGCTCAGTCATTAAGCGTCTGCCTTCGGCTCAGGGCGTGATCCCAGAGTCCTGAGATGGAGCCCCACATCAGGATCCTCCGCTGGGAGCCTGCTTTTTCCTCTCCCACTCCCCCTGCTTGTGTTTCCACTCTCCCTGCCTGTGTTCCCTCTCTCGCTGCCTGTCTCTCTGTCAAATAAATAAATAAAATGTTAAAAAAAAATTTAATGCTACTATCAATAACAATAACAGTGTATCTCAAAGTGGTGATGAGGATTTTTCTAGTTACAGGGTAACAATGTCTTCTTCTCAGGGGAGTGTCAGGTTTCAAGAAGGTAGACGAAACATTCAGATTAGTTGATTTGGGGAGAGAGGGTATTTTCCCTATGACAAATTGAGAGTTCTAGAGGACTGTGTGGTAAAGTCTTAGAGTTTAGAAAGGAGAGAAAGTTGTGATAAAAAAGTGGATATACTGATGAGCACCAGGTGATGTACGAATGTTGAATCACTACATTGTACACCTGAAACTAATATTACACTGTATGTTAACTAACTGGAATTTAAACAAAAATCTTTTAGAAAGTGCATGCACTGCCCTTGAGGATATGAATGCTGAGAATGAGGGGTGACCCAGAAGAACTGGTGTTCATATGGTAACAGATATAAAGCAGGATAACTGTATAATTACATACTCCCACATGGAAGAAAGACAAATGGTGGTGGTAAGATCTCACATTTCCACTACCTTTGGGCATGAAACTTTGGAGATGGGAAAGATTGGATAACTCGGCAAATATACATTACACGTAAGGATTTGCTAATGGCTTGAAAATAATCCACCAATCATTCAACACTCTCTAACTACCTAAACATATGCATATATTTTGCAATATATGAGCTTAGCTATCTCAAAACTCAGCCCTCACAAGTAACAAACTATAATTGAAGCCTTGAGCAATGTGGGGGTTAGGGGTGCCAACTCCCAGGCAAAGTCAAAAATCTGCATATAACTTTTGACCCCTAAAGACTCAACTAGTAAGAGCCTACTGTTGACTGTAAGCCTTACTGATAACATAAACAGTCAATGAATACATACTTTTATATTATATTATATGTACTATATACTGTATTCTTACAATAAAGTAAGCTGGAGAAAAGAAAATGTTAAGAAAATCATGAGGAAGAGAAAATACATTTATAATACTGCGCTGTAAAAAACCCACATATAAGTGGACCTGAGCAGTTCAAACCCATGTTGTTCAAGGGTCAGCTGTAATGTCAAATATGGAGAGTTTGCTAATGTGCTCAGGGATCCAGTGCTTGTCTGCAAGATAAGTGTCTCACCATTTACCTTTTACCTCCTATCAGTTTTCTTCCTGATGGAAGTTGTGATAAAGATCGCAGTACCATTTACATATGATAATAAAATGGATAACATGCAGTGATGACTTTTTCTGGTCCTATCAAGGGGTCAGGAACCCTAATACATGTCCAGTTGCACAGGAAAGGAAATCCATTATAGCAACCAGAATTCAGGAAGAATAAAAGTGGCAAAGGTAATGAATGCTTGTGCCTAGTCAAAATAGGGAAATCCTAGAATGAATGTTTTCATAAAATGCATTTATCATATCCCTTTTATGAGATAACTGAAAAAATATAAATCTAATCCCTTCTGTAAGATTAAATTTTGACTTGCCCACAGAACTGGTGACAGTAGAGAGATTCAATTGTGTACTTATTTCCCACGCATGGAGACCATGACAACTTATGTGCATTTGATCTTACTTTTAGACTTAAATATACATAGGATTGTCAGCTAAACGAAGAAGAAAAAAACGATAACAATTTCAGCTCAGGTGTAATTGGATTTTTGACATATCAGATAGAGCTCTGATTACATTTGACAGATGCATATTGATTTTCATTTTAAACTCTTTTGATCCAACACACTTTGTTATTTCTGGAATTTTTTTCCTTGAAATTAAATAAAGGCTTGAAGTGATAGAAAATTTTAATTAACCTCACTGACTAAATATAATACTTATCCTGGAATTGGAGTCTGATAGTATGTTTTTTTCATACAAAAACAATGAAAAATGTAATAATTGTGTAGCATAAAGCAGAAATTTTGGTTTTTAGGGTGTATCAAATTGGTCATAAGACATGCCTTAGCACATGTTCTCACTTATCAGAGTCTGAGAATTAAAACAAAAATGCAAAGTCTATACAATTGCATTAAGCTTCTCAAAAGTAACCCAAAAGTGCTAATGCTGTCACCACTTTTACTCTCTCTCAACACTGTCTTTACAGCTTCCATCTCTTGAGGCTCTTGCACAGACACTAACGCATTCTACGTTTTTTCATCCCGAATTCTGTGTCAGTGACCTTCAGTATTTTTGCCCTGATTTCTTCTCTCTCATATACATGTGGATAAATACTCAATTTTAAGCATTTTTTATTATGTTTCTTCCAAGATGGGCACTTGATTCTTGATCCCAACATAATAAAAACATTATTAGACCAATAAAACTTAAAAGAGTATATTCCATTTTACAAAACATAATTTTACTCTCAAACTCACACCTTGTTTCCAAAAGCAGTCAAAAAGCATACAATTTGCTTTGTTTTTCACTTTACTATCTGAGCACTTTTATTCCAAATTTTTCTTTCTTATGTCTTTTCTAGCACCTAAGAAAAAAAGCGTTCCATTTTTTTAAGAAAGAGAAAATATTGTAAACTTAGCATCAAAATTAGAATAACTATTCCAAAAGCAAACAAACCTATATAGATCTGTTTTTATTAACATCATTAATATAGAATGACAGAATCTTTGAGTTCCAATTTAATGGTCCTCACGAATAACCTCCCAGTGAATGTAGGAATATATTCTAAGAAGTATTAGGAAGATGGCCCCTGAGCAACCACTTAATGAAGAATTCCTATTTCTTACGGTACTCAGCTCCCTCATGAAACAAAATTGGAAGGTTTTTCATTGTTTTAGGCCCTGGTTCCATGCTTAGAGCTAATAGTCTCTGGTTGAAGTTCTGCTGTCAGCAGCAATACAGAAAATTAAATTCCGTCTTCCACATTTGGAGACGCCACTTTTCCATGCTCATTATAATTTATTCCTTCAAGCACTAGACTTAGTTCTATGTATTTGTCACGTCTTGCTAATTATTTAAATCCAACGTTTTAAGATTTTGACTGTCTTGACTGTCTTTGCTAGGTCCGTTAAGAGGCAAACCCAAGGGGCGCCTGGGGCACAGTCAGTTAAGCATCTGACTCTTGGTTTCGGCTCAGGTCATGATCTTAGGGTCATGAGATGGAGCCCCAGCAGTGGGCTCCCCACTCAGTGGGGAATCTGCTTAGGTATTCTCTTCCTCTGCCCCTATCCCCCTCCACTCTCTCTCTCTTTCTCAAGTAAATAATTTTTTTAAAAAGAGGCAAACCCAAACCAGTAAGGTCAGCTATATGTTATATTTCCACCCATGATGATTTCTTGGATCTCCAAATACTGTCCTTGAATTCCTATCTCCATGGACTACCTGCCCATTGGGACATCACCATTTCTACCTAAATTATAACATGTTGACTTATTCATAATGTAAGATTTTCCAAATTTCTGACTTCACTCCTAACAAATATAACTATGTGTGGTTTCTTCAGCATCAATGTAAATTCAATCAATATGTCTCATTGGAGATTTTGGTTATAAGTAGAGTTGTCTAGCCATTTATCAGGTATTTACTAGCCATTTCCTAAGATATGACAAAGGAACCTTCATCCTTCAATGCAAAGAAGAATTTTATTTTCCAGTATCTTAATATTTAGCATGTTTAATTGACCCAAATTATCCAGGTAGGATCTAATTAGTGCAAAGCAATTTGGAACAATCACCTATATTCTTACACCTGCGAAAAGCAATTTTACTATTATGGTTCAAACTTACTTTAAATTTTTAGATAATCTGACTATAAAGTATGTTATCAAGAATTAAGTAAGCCAGAACCAAAAATGTGCTCCCAAGCTGAACACCACAATATTCAATTTATGTTACTGATGCTTTGCACTCGCATGTCAGACATTCTATTATTTCCTTAATACTTCGTCTTGAAGACTTCAGCCAAACATTACAGAATAGTGAGAATAAATATCCAGTTAGCGTTCTAGCATATTGGCTTTCTCTTCCTGCTTTTTGTGATACATCAATTTGCTGAATATTCTCTGTTTTTACACAAGACATAGATGGTATGGACTCAGAGGAGACTCTATCAGCCATTTATTATAGCCATCTCTGCAGGCTAATTCATCCATTCATGTTGTCTCTTCAGTAAGGGCTTTTCTAGCCCCCCTCTTCAAAATTGCACCTCCAACACCACGACATTCCTTATCCCCCTACTGTACCCATTTTCTTTCCCCATCCCATTTGATTATTGTCTTCCTTTTCCTAGTAGCATATAAATTCCAGTAGGGCAGAGATATTTGCCTGTTTAGCTCCCTGCTGTATCTACAGAATTTAGAACAGGATCTTAACATATTATAGCTCTCAATAAATATTCGTATGGGAATGAATTGAGCAAGGAACGGTTTTAGTTACTGGGAATAGGAAATGAGAGAAAATATTGTTTGTGCTGTGGAATTTAATAGAAAATGGAGGAAAGAAGAGGAATAAATAGGCAGATAACTATACAATAGGCTTTAAGTTAATTATTTAGGAAGAGAAAATTAGTGAAGGCTGTTTTCAGGGAAAACTTCTCTCAAGAAGTGACGCTAAGTGGAGGCATTTAAAGGATTTTGGGGCGCCTGGGTGGCACAGCGGTTAAGCGTCTGCCTTCAGCTCAGGGCGTGATCCCGGAGTTCTGGGATCGAGTCCCACATCAGGCTCTTCCGCTATGAGCCTGCTTCTTCCTCTCCCACTCCCCCTGCTTGTGTTCCCGCTCTCGCTGGCTGTCTCTCTCTCTGTCGAATAAATAAATAAAATCTTTAAAAAAAAAAAAAAAGGATTTAGAGGAAGGTAACCAAGAAGTTGAGGAAAGA
>NW_024423319.1:93587206-93596698 GCF_017311325.1 Ursus maritimus
AGAAGGGTAAGCAACCTAAACACTTAAATAGGAATTGGCTCAGGATGTTGCAGCAGCTCAGTGAAGGGTGGAAGAAATTAGAGAAGGCAAGGTCAGGGGAAAAAAAAGAAAGCATGGACCAGATGACATGGGGCCTTTCTGACCTCACCTTCTAAAGCTGAACTGGATAACATAGGGAGGTTTTAAAAAGCTTGGTGATATGACTCAACTTATGTTTTACAACAGATCACACTCTGTCTTCTGTGCGGAGATCAGAATTTAGGGTGCAAGACAGAAATAAAGGAAGGAACTGTAGCAGTTCAGGTGGTGTAGACTAGGCTAAAAATGATGGAGGTGGTAAAAAGGGGCCAGAAATGAGATACACAATTATGACTTTGCGATCAGTATTCACTGATGGGCTGGGAATTTGCACTGAGAACCAAAAAGGAATCAAGTATGACTCCCAGGTGTTTGGCAAGATGAACTAGATAAATAATGGTGCCACTAAGTGAGATGGAGAAGTCTTTGAGAAAGAAATTAGCATGAGAGTGAGGGAACAGGTATATCACGAGTAATACTGAATAAGAGATACCTACTAGATACCCATGTGAAAAAGGAAATAAGCAGTTGAAACTCAAGAGAAATTCTGGAGTTGGAGACATAAATTAGGAGTTCATGATGAATAGACAGGATCCACAAGCCTGAAAGAAATGACCAGGAAGATAATATACTGGAAAAGAGATAGGACTGAGGCTCAAATCAAACTAACATCTTGAGTTCTGATAGCAGATAAAAGACAGAAAAGACAACTCACAAGGGCTGAACAATGACGTAGGACAAAAACGAAAAGAAGTTAATATAACATTTCAAGGAGAGAAAAGTCAACTATGTCAAATACTACTGAAAGATAAAGCTGAGGACATAGCATTGACCTGTAGATTCTGCAAAATGAAAGTCACGATTTCCTTGACAAAAGTAATTTTAGTTGAGTTGGCAAGATTAAATTTTCACTGAAGTGAATAAGAGAATTGATAATAGAGATAAAGAAGCAGAGAAAGTGAGGATAGACAACTTTTTCCAGGACTTTTTCTTCAAAGAAAAAGAGAGAAGTGGGTTGAGGGCTGCAGGGGCCTACGGATCAAGGTGCTAATTTAATATATATTGATATTATGCTGGGAATCATCCAGTCAATGCAAACAGGTGAGATATGGGTGAGATAAGGGATAACTGGGTGGCAAGGCTGTCGAATAAATCAGAACAGGTGAAATCTGGGATTCAAGTGAAGGGGCTGGTTTGTGACAGGAATACAAACCATTTGGCCATAGTAATGAAAGTCAGAGGTTTTTCTGTTTTGTTTTGCTTTGTTTCTTTTTCTTTGTCTCCCAGCCATACTCAGCTATGTGTCGGCAAGTGTAGAAAGGACAGAGAGTTGGTATGTGTCTGGTGTAGTAGACTGGACAACTTTTCCTCATACTTCACGCCTCCTTATTATAATTATATAATCATGGCCATGGTTTGACTTTGACATTTCCCATCTCCATTGATATGACTTGATTTGACCAATGGAATATGGGTGTAGGTGATGGTATCCAAGCTGAGGCCTTAGAACTCACTTGCCCTCTTGTTCTTCCAGACACAATAAGAAAAAAATGTTCTAGGTATGTCCCAGAGTGAATAAACATCTAGAACAGTTCTGAAACTGATACAAAAGTTAAAGAAGAGCTACCCAGCTAGTCAAAAGATTCACAAGCAAGAAAAATGAATGTTTCTGGTTATAAAAGATTGAGATTATGAGGCTGTTATGTAGTATTAATGCACCAATTACTGACTAATTAACCACGGTTGTGGGTTTACTTAGTGAATAGAAGAAGGAAGATAAACAAGGGAGTTGAAGGGGCGCCTGGGTGGCACAGTGGTTAAGCGTCTGCCTTCGGCTCAGGGCGTGATCCTGGCGTTATGGGATCGAGCCCCACATCAGGCTCCTCCGCTATGAGCCTGCTTCTTCCTCTCCCACTCCCCCTGCTTGTGTTCCCTCTCTCGCTGGCTGTCTCTATCTCTGTCAAATAAATAAATAAAATCTTAAAAAACAAACAAACAAGGGAGTTGAAAGCATAAGGAAGGGAATGACTATAATGACAGAGTAAATGACCATTTATCAGTTTTGGATATAAATGTTCAATACACTAGAATCCACATATTTGTATCCCAAGAATCTCACGATGGAATTTGCGCAATGCCTTGTAGAAAACAAAGAACATAATTGTTATATATTTTCCAAGATCTGAGAGTTTAGCAAAATATGACAGTCCCTTATGATAGTACAAAAGCAATATACATTCAGTAGAAATTATACTTTGAATTCTGAATTTTGATATTTTCCTGGGGTAGCGATATGGTGTATGATACTCTCTCATTACGCTGGGCAGTGGCAGTGAGCCCCCGCTCCCAGTCAGCCACCTGATCACAAGGGTAAACAACCGATACACTTAAAACCATTCTGTTTTTTACTTTCACTACAGTATTCAACAAATTCCATGAGATATTCCATACCTTATTATAAAATAGGCTTTGTCTTAGATGATTTTGCCCAAATGTAAATGTTCTGAGCAGGTTTAATGTAGACTAGGCTGTGCTTTGATGTTTGCTAGGCTAGGTGTATTAAATGCATTTTTGACTTATGATATTTTCAACTTAAAATGGCTCTACTGGGACATAACCCCATCGTACATCAAGGAAGATCTGTAAAACTAGGTTAAAGTGTTAGAACTTGCTCTTCGGGAGGCGAACCATGGGAGACTATGGACCACAGGAAACAAACTGAGGGTTTCAGAGGGGAAGGGGCTGGGGGAGGGGGTAACAGGGTGACAGGTATTAATGAGGGCACGTGTTATGATGAGCACTGGGTGTTATACGTAACTAATGAACCACTGAACACTATGTCAAAAACTATACCTATATAAACACCACTATAGAGTGGCTAACTGAACATAATAAAAAAAATGTAAAAATAAATAAATAAATAAAAAGAACTTGCTCTTAATCTATCCATGCTATTATTACTATTCATGTTTGTTTTCATTACAAGCATTCTACATGATTTTAATGATATATCAATAATGTTTTTAGGAATGAACATAAACTAACCAGCTAGCATTGGAATTCTCCTTGTTCTACTTCTTGTAGCAATCAAAACTCAATTTATCATCACATTACCATTCTAAATTTACCTTACACAAAGAAAGATTCACATAGTCTTACAGAAACTATAAAACATGGTATGGATTTTTAATAATAAAATTGAAAAATAGTTGATGTTTGGAGTAATTTCAGAGATAATACTTTCTAACAGACTTTAACCTTTTATTTGAAAATGTAGAATTATCAAAACTAAGAGGGTAACATTGGTACAATATGATTAACCTATATACTTTATTCAGATATTACTAACTATTCTACTAATGTTATTTTATATCACATGATCCAAGCCAAGATTTTGCATTGCATTTAGATGGCATATCCCTTGAGTATCCTTCAGTCTGTGACTCAGCCCTTCCTTGTCTTTTATGATACTTTTCAAGGGTACTGGTAAGTGATTTTACAGGATGCTCTTCAGTCTGAATTTGTCTCATGTTTTCTCATAAGATTGAGGATATATATTTTGGTGAATAATACTGGAGAGATGATTTCTTCTTCTCTGTGTCCAATTATCAGGGGATACATGATATTGATATAGTTTATTATTGGTCACGTTAATCTTTATTATTTGGTTGAGGTGGTATCTGCCGGCTTCTTCAATGTAAGTCAGTATTTTCTTAGAATTTAATATACATCTTGTGGAAATACTTTGAGATTATGCAAATATTCTTTCTCTTTGAACTTTCACCATCTCATATGATCACCTATCAGTGGACCTCGCTTGGGTCAATTATGTGTTTGGCATTTCTTCAGACCCCCAAAATATTCAGTTGATTATATTTGTGTGGGTCTAAATCTGGGTTTTCTCTCCTGTTCATTTGACCTTCATGCCCATCTTTAGTCAGGACAAATTATCTGTATGTCTGTTTAGTCAATACAAAATAATGTAGATTTTAGGTACAGGCATATCTCATTTTTACTGTGCTTCACTTCCTTAAGCTTCTCAGATAATGCTTTTTTTTTTTTTAAACAAGTTAAAGGTTTGTGGCAACCTGCATCAGGCAAGTCTCTCGGCACCATTCTTCCAACAGCATTTGCTCACTTTGTGTGTGTGTGTGTGTGTGTGTGTGTGTGTCTGTCTGTCTTTGGGTCACATTTTGGTTATCGTACATTTCAAACGTTTTCAGTCTTATATTTGTTAAAGTGATCTTTGATCAGTGATTCTGAGTCACTGAAAGTTTAAATGATGGTGAGCATTTTTTAGTGATGAAGCATTTTTAGTTAAGGTATGCACATTGTGTTTTAGAGATAATGCCATCGTACACTTCATAGGCTATAGTACAGTATGCACTAGGAAACCAAAAAATTCATTTGACTCATTTTACTGCAATATTTGCTTTACTGCAGGGGATTGGAACAAACTTGCAATAAATATCTCCAAGGTATGCCTGTACATCTTAAAATCTGTTAGTGTAAGCTTTTCAATTTCACTCTTCCTTATTTTTTTTGGAAATTCTAATTCTTTTGTCCTTTCATATATATTTTAGAATCAGCTTATCAATATCTGCAAAAATAGTTTCATGAGAAATAGATTGGAAAGGCACTGGATCTACTTAACAAATTGGAGAGCACTGACATTTTAACTATATTGGGTTTTTAGTCAATGAGCATGATGCATCTCTATTTATTTAGGTCTATTGGACTTCTTCCATCAGTGTTTTCTACTATTTGGTACAAAGATACTGTACATATTTTGTTAGATATTTACCTACGAATTGCAGGGATTTTTTGTTGTTATCCTAAATGACATTTTTTAACGTCACACTCGAATTGTCTATTGCCAGTAGAGAGAAATGCAATTGGATTTTGTACACTGACTTGAAGAAGTGTTTAATTCTACATTGTAAAGTGCCTTCTTGGGGTATAGAATTATGGACTGACAGTACTTTTTTTCTTGCATCACTACAGATGTCACTCTATTACTACCTAGCTGACATGGTTTATGAAGAGAAGTCTTTATTATTCTGTATGTAATGTGTCTTTTAAAAAAATCTGGCCCGTGGGGTGCCTGGGTGACTCAGCTGTTGAGTGTCTGACTCTTGATCTCAACTCAGATCTTGATCTCAGGGTTGTGAATTCGAGCACCATGTTGGGCTCCACACTGGGTGTGGAGCCTACTTAAAAAAACAAACAAATAAAATAAAAAAATAATAAAAAGATTTTTAAAAATCTGGCTACCTTCAACAGTTTCTTTTTGTTGTTTGCTTTCTGCAGCTTAAATATCATTTGCCTAGATTTTCTAAAAAAACAAAACACCTCAGTTATTACCTTTTCAAATAGTTCTTCTTTTCATCTGTGCTGTTCTATCTTTCTGCCTTCTGGAACTGCCATTATAAATATGTGACACTGCATGATACTCTTCTATAACTCTTCAATGCTCTCTGATTTTCTGCCTTATTTTCTTTTTATCTTTACATTAGTGTGATTTCTAGCAACCTAATTTAAAGATCATGGATTTTTTCCCCTTGGCTGTGTCAAATCTATTGATCAGTCCATCAAAGACATTATTTATATTTCTTCTGTGTTTTCATTTTGAGCATTTGTTTGATTCGTTTTTCATAATTTCCATCTCATTGCTTAAATTAATCCAATCTGTTACTTTGCCCGGTTTTTCCATTCAAAGCTTAAACAGAGTAATTTGAATGCCCTATCAGATAGTTTGAGCATCTGTGCCATGTCCCACTTTGGTCCTAATAACTGGTTTTTCTCTTGAGAGAATGTTATTTTCCCCCTGTTGTTTGTATGTCTCATAATTTTGTAGTTGGGAGCGGTACAAGTTTGTTTAGTGTTGGGGTTAGTTTGCCAAAGGGCTTTTCCTAATGTCTGTTCTACTCTCAGCTGTAGGTCTTCCCTTTGTAGTGTACCTCCTATAGGGTCTGTCTCTTGAAACTTGGACTGAGAGAGTATTATGCGAAGTGAAATAAGTTGGTAAGAGAAAGACAAATACCACGTGATTTCACTTGTATGTAGAATTTAAGAAACAAAACAAATGAACAAAGAAAAAAAGAGACAAAAAATCAAGCTCTTAATGATAAGAGAACAGACTGACTGTTAACAGAGGAGAGGTAGGTGGGGGGATGGCTGAAATAGATGAAGGGGATTAAGAGAACACTTATGATGAGCACCGAGTAATGTATAGAGTTTTGAATCACTGTATTATACACTTTAAACTAATATAATACTGTATGTTAACTATATTGGAATTAAAAATTTTTAAATCACAATTTTTAAAAAGATACTAGCTAGTTATAGACTAGTTCATTAACGAAACAACCTAGAAAATGACCATAAATCAATTGGAGAGTATGTGTGTATGAAGATATTCTTATTAACATATCCATCAATTAATTAATGTATTAATAATATGGAAGATACTAGATAATATATGCAATTATGCATCACTATAAATGATGCTAGGACAATCTGGTATACATAATGAATAAAATGAACCTTGACTCCCACCTTACCATATTTGAAGTTATTGAAATATGTATCAGGAAAAGTAAACAATAATGCTTCTAGTAAAAAAGAGAAATATATCTTCATGACTTTATGCCGCAAGCTACGAAGACCATGGCCAGTATATAGTAGCTAGGTATCAGCTCTCTGGGAGGAGGGCCTTCAGCTATAGAGCCACCCGACCAAAGCCAAACTCCTTTCCTGGGCAGACGCATTTAACAATAGATTGATGTAGGCAGTGGGGGGAAAATGAGATGGAGGTATAAAATCATGGCCTCCTCATTCCAAACTGGGGCAACTCTGAAGAGCTAGCCTCGTTTCAATGCTTGCCGTGGTATGAGCCAACACCTCTGTCTCCACCTTCTCCCTCTGTTCAGTGTTGTTCGTTCTTGTCTTCCCCAGTGCTGCTGATCCCGAGAGTACTGCCTAATAAACTTGCTGCACACTAAACTCCTTCTCAGAGACTGCTTCCCAGGAAAACAGTTTTGCAACAATGATACGTCAGACAATTCTGAGCAAAACGTGGACAGATATTTAAAATTTTTGTTTATTATTGACAGATGTTTTACAGCTGTCTTCTATTTATAATAGTATTGTATAGTTGAGTAAGAGCCCAAGCCCTACATTCAAACCCAAGCTTCAGCATATACTGTGGGTGTGATCTTGGACATAACTCCTACATGTCTCAGTATACTCATCTAACAGAGGGGTACTAATACAATCTATCTCATAGGGTTATTGTGAGGACTAAATCCTTTAATATTTGTAAAGTGTTTGAAATAGTTCCTTGCACAGAGTACATTGTTATTGCTCACGGCAATTGACACTGTTTTTCATTCAAATACTATTAAGTAAATTATTATATAGGTGACATGCCAAAATTTGTGAAGGTTGTAGATGAATAACTGAAATTTGGTGATTTTTTCTTATTTTCTTTTAAGATTTTATTTATTTATTTATTTGACAGAAAGAGAGAACACAAGTAGGGGAAGCAGCAGGCAGATGGAGAGGGAGAAGCAGGCTCCCCGTTGAGCAAGGAGCCCAATGAGGGGCTCGATCCCAGGACCCTAGGATTATGACCTGAGCCTAAGGCAGCCACTTAACGACTGAACCACCCAGGCACCCCAGTGATATTTTTTAATGAAAATGTTTAATAAAAGTAGAACACATAAAGGATTAGGGATATCAAAAGGAAGAACAAAGATGGATAATTTTAAAAATACAGACACAAATATAGAAATAGATATCTACTGTTCTGTAAGAAATTTTTTTCTGGAAAAACTAGTATTCTAGAAAATCAGTATTCACCTAAGGTAATAAGAATTTCATCAATGAGTAACTGACGAAAATTAAAACATTTGTTTAGCAATTGTTTCACCTAGAAAACAAATGGGTTTCAGAAGAAAAGAAACCTATTATTTATTTCTTTATTCATTTTTCAGAAATGTATTTCCTGGCATGCATCAGCAGTATGCTAGTCTTGTTTCTTATAAAACTGAAGAAACCAGGAATCCATCTTTGTGTTTATACCTGTTTTCACCTATACAAATAATACTAATAACCAATACTTGTAATTTTAGTGTTTAGAAATTTCTTCACATACACAATTGCATTTGTTCTTCAAAAAATATCCTATTTGGTAAAACCGATTTTCATTTTTTATGATGTCCAGATTAGGATCTAGGAATACAGAAACTAGCTCAAGCTAACACAAACTTTCTAGGTTACAGTCAAAGCTGGAACACAACAGATTTTCAGACTCTAAGTCTAATGCCAGTGCCTATAGCTTGGATATCTTCTTAGGGTCCTAGGAAGTAGCAACTTATTCTCTAGAGTTACGTTATGATATAAAATAAAACTAACCCCTCCCCCCCACCCTGTTTTTTAAAATGTCACAGTCAGAGTACCCAGGAAAATGCTACAGCTAAGATTTTTTTCTTCGGTGACATTTGATTACTTCCTGGTGAAGGAGTAAAAGAACACTTCGAGTCTTATAAATGTATCGGCTTTGTAGCAGGATGTCTTCCCTGATCGCAATTCACCTCTACTCTTATCTCATTCTTGGTTACTCAACCTAATTAGATGTGTAGACAAGAATGAGCTTCAAAGTGAAAGCGTGGCAGGTTAACATTCTTCACTGACAGGAAGACCCCCTCTTCCCCCCTCCTGTCTAGTTCCTGTCACCAGTTTTGAGAGAAAGATAACAAAAAGGACAGTGAACTTATTAAAAACAAAATGAAATATTGAGCTATCTACACCATAGCATGGAACTCATTCTAATGAAGAAATTCTAGGAAAAAAAAAGTTTCTGTAGTGGAATAAAATGGATGTGAATGTCCTTTTCCAATGTGAAATAAACAGTGTCAATAGCTAGAATTCTAGTCTTGGTCGATATCTTCATATACAAAGATGCGATTTTATTAGAGGATTTTATAAATACAAAGGAACTTAAATTTCAGAAAGAAGGTAATATGAGAATATTTGCAGAAATTATTTTTATCTATGTCTTCTTGTCACATATAGACCAAAATGTTGCTGAAGTCAGGTTAAGACTGGGATGATGCATAGAAGAGCTTAGCATGAAATGAAGCAGCAGCATTTGCATCGAGAAACATACACTAGTCTTAGCAGCTGTCAATTGGTCTCCCTTTAACGCTGAGCCCTTCCCTGAATTGAATTGAATGCAATGTCACAGGACATAGCAAACTGGAGGGTAGGAGTTTAGAACCTCTCTGCTAACTCAGTTCACCTGAGAGCAACATTTACAAAAGTATGTCTCTTAGCCAGATATACATTCCAAAAGCATGTTATTTCCTCAATATGGAAATACAGACAGCATTAGGAAAAAAAAAAAAAAAA
>NW_024423319.1:93596708-93598996 GCF_017311325.1 Ursus maritimus
CTGTCTTCTATTTATAATAGTATTGTATAGTTGAGTAAGAGCCCAAGCCCTACATTCAAACCCAAGCTTCAGCATATACTGTGGGTGTGATCTTGGACATAACTCCTACATGTCTCAGTATACTCATCTAACAGAGGGGTACTAATACAATCTATCTCATAGGGTTATTGTGAGGACTAAATCCTTTAATATTTGTAAAGTGTTTGAAATAGTTCCTTGCACAGAGTACATTGTTATTGCTCACGGCAATTGACACTGTTTTTCATTCAAATACTATTAAGTAAATTATTATATAGGTGACATGCCAAAATTTGTGAAGGTTGTAGATGAATAACTGAAATTTGGTGATTTTTTCTTATTTTCTTTTAAGATTTTATTTATTTATTTATTTGACAGAAAGAGAGAACACAAGTAGGGGAAGCAGCAGGCAGATGGAGAGGGAGAAGCAGGCTCCCCGTTGAGCAAGGAGCCCAATGAGGGGCTCGATCCCAGGACCCTAGGATTATGACCTGAGCCTAAGGCAGCCACTTAACGACTGAACCACCCAGGCACCCCAGTGATATTTTTTAATGAAAATGTTTAATAAAAGTAGAACACATAAAGGATTAGGGATATCAAAAGGAAGAACAAAGATGGATAATTTTAAAAATACAGACACAAATATAGAAATAGATATCTACTGTTCTGTAAGAAATTTTTTTCTGGAAAAACTAGTATTCTAGAAAATCAGTATTCACCTAAGGTAATAAGAATTTCATCAATGAGTAACTGACGAAAATTAAAACATTTGTTTAGCAATTGTTTCACCTAGAAAACAAATGGGTTTCAGAAGAAAAGAAACCTATTATTTATTTCTTTATTCATTTTTCAGAAATGTATTTCCTGGCATGCATCAGCAGTATGCTAGTCTTGTTTCTTATAAAACTGAAGAAACCAGGAATCCATCTTTGTGTTTATACCTGTTTTCACCTATACAAATAATACTAATAACCAATACTTGTAATTTTAGTGTTTAGAAATTTCTTCACATACACAATTGCATTTGTTCTTCAAAAAATATCCTATTTGGTAAAACCGATTTTCATTTTTTATGATGTCCAGATTAGGATCTAGGAATACAGAAACTAGCTCAAGCTAACACAAACTTTCTAGGTTACAGTCAAAGCTGGAACACAACAGATTTTCAGACTCTAAGTCTAATGCCAGTGCCTATAGCTTGGATATCTTCTTAGGGTCCTAGGAAGTAGCAACTTATTCTCTAGAGTTACGTTATGATATAAAATAAAACTAACCCCTCCCCCCCACCCTGTTTTTTAAAATGTCACAGTCAGAGTACCCAGGAAAATGCTACAGCTAAGATTTTTTTCTTCGGTGACATTTGATTACTTCCTGGTGAAGGAGTAAAAGAACACTTCGAGTCTTATAAATGTATCGGCTTTGTAGCAGGATGTCTTCCCTGATCGCAATTCACCTCTACTCTTATCTCATTCTTGGTTACTCAACCTAATTAGATGTGTAGACAAGAATGAGCTTCAAAGTGAAAGCGTGGCAGGTTAACATTCTTCACTGACAGGAAGACCCCCTCTTCCCCCCTCCTGTCTAGTTCCTGTCACCAGTTTTGAGAGAAAGATAACAAAAAGGACAGTGAACTTATTAAAAACAAAATGAAATATTGAGCTATCTACACCATAGCATGGAACTCATTCTAATGAAGAAATTCTAGGAAAAAAAAAGTTTCTGTAGTGGAATAAAATGGATGTGAATGTCCTTTTCCAATGTGAAATAAACAGTGTCAATAGCTAGAATTCTAGTCTTGGTCGATATCTTCATATACAAAGATGCGATTTTATTAGAGGATTTTATAAATACAAAGGAACTTAAATTTCAGAAAGAAGGTAATATGAGAATATTTGCAGAAATTATTTTTATCTATGTCTTCTTGTCACATATAGACCAAAATGTTGCTGAAGTCAGGTTAAGACTGGGATGATGCATAGAAGAGCTTAGCATGAAATGAAGCAGCAGCATTTGCATCGAGAAACATACACTAGTCTTAGCAGCTGTCAATTGGTCTCCCTTTAACGCTGAGCCCTTCCCTGAATTGAATTGAATGCAATGTCACAGGACATAGCAAACTGGAGGGTAGGAGTTTAGAACCTCTCTGCTAACTCAGTTCACCTGAGAGCAACATTTACAAAAGTATGTCTCTTAGCCAGATATACATTCCAAAAGCATGTTATTTCCTCAATATGGAAATACAGACAGCATTAGGAAAAAAAAAAAAAAAA
>NW_024423319.1:93599006-93610835 GCF_017311325.1 Ursus maritimus
AAAGGATTAGGGATATCAAAAGGAAGAACAAAGATGGATAATTTTAAAAATACAGACACAAATATAGAAATAGATATCTACTGTTCTGTAAGAAATTTTTTTCTGGAAAAACTAGTATTCTAGAAAATCAGTATTCACCTAAGGTAATAAGAATTTCATCAATGAGTAACTGACGAAAATTAAAACATTTGTTTAGCAATTGTTTCACCTAGAAAACAAATGGGTTTCAGAAGAAAAGAAACCTATTATTTATTTCTTTATTCATTTTTCAGAAATGTATTTCCTGGCATGCATCAGCAGTATGCTAGTCTTGTTTCTTATAAAACTGAAGAAACCAGGAATCCATCTTTGTGTTTATACCTGTTTTCACCTATACAAATAATACTAATAACCAATACTTGTAATTTTAGTGTTTAGAAATTTCTTCACATACACAATTGCATTTGTTCTTCAAAAAATATCCTATTTGGTAAAACCGATTTTCATTTTTTATGATGTCCAGATTAGGATCTAGGAATACAGAAACTAGCTCAAGCTAACACAAACTTTCTAGGTTACAGTCAAAGCTGGAACACAACAGATTTTCAGACTCTAAGTCTAATGCCAGTGCCTATAGCTTGGATATCTTCTTAGGGTCCTAGGAAGTAGCAACTTATTCTCTAGAGTTACGTTATGATATAAAATAAAACTAACCCCTCCCCCCCACCCTGTTTTTTAAAATGTCACAGTCAGAGTACCCAGGAAAATGCTACAGCTAAGATTTTTTTCTTCGGTGACATTTGATTACTTCCTGGTGAAGGAGTAAAAGAACACTTCGAGTCTTATAAATGTATCGGCTTTGTAGCAGGATGTCTTCCCTGATCGCAATTCACCTCTACTCTTATCTCATTCTTGGTTACTCAACCTAATTAGATGTGTAGACAAGAATGAGCTTCAAAGTGAAAGCGTGGCAGGTTAACATTCTTCACTGACAGGAAGACCCCCTCTTCCCCCCTCCTGTCTAGTTCCTGTCACCAGTTTTGAGAGAAAGATAACAAAAAGGACAGTGAACTTATTAAAAACAAAATGAAATATTGAGCTATCTACACCATAGCATGGAACTCATTCTAATGAAGAAATTCTAGGAAAAAAAAAGTTTCTGTAGTGGAATAAAATGGATGTGAATGTCCTTTTCCAATGTGAAATAAACAGTGTCAATAGCTAGAATTCTAGTCTTGGTCGATATCTTCATATACAAAGATGCGATTTTATTAGAGGATTTTATAAATACAAAGGAACTTAAATTTCAGAAAGAAGGTAATATGAGAATATTTGCAGAAATTATTTTTATCTATGTCTTCTTGTCACATATAGACCAAAATGTTGCTGAAGTCAGGTTAAGACTGGGATGATGCATAGAAGAGCTTAGCATGAAATGAAGCAGCAGCATTTGCATCGAGAAACATACACTAGTCTTAGCAGCTGTCAATTGGTCTCCCTTTAACGCTGAGCCCTTCCCTGAATTGAATTGAATGCAATGTCACAGGACATAGCAAACTGGAGGGTAGGAGTTTAGAACCTCTCTGCTAACTCAGTTCACCTGAGAGCAACATTTACAAAAGTATGTCTCTTAGCCAGATATACATTCCAAAAGCATGTTATTTCCTCAATATGGAAATACAGACAGCATTAGGAAAAAAAAAAAAAAAAAGTACTAGGAAAACCTGCCATAAAGGAAATTTTGTTTAAGCTGGTATTTCCCAAATTTAAGCATAGAATTTAGTTTTTCTTTTTTTTTTCTCATATCTATTTCTATCTCTTGAAATTAGTATTTTACTCTACACACTTAGGTAAATGCTGGTCAAGAATAAGATAATCTTTATTAGTTCTCAAGTATTCACCAAGGAAATGTTCCATGTAGAGGTGGAAAGAGTTTTAAGGTTATAAATGCTTTACATGGCATACGAGATTATACCTACAGGTAATTTTTAGAGTATGGCCAATGAACCCTAAAGTCTCTAAAAATGTCCATAGCAATATAAGAAACAGCTCCCATTTTGGTTGTACCTCTAATGTTTATGTTCCCTGAATCATCAGGAACACCCCTAATACTAATACCACATAAGAACACCAGAGCAAACAAGAAGTTTCTAGAGAAAATAACCCCCTTTGGAGATTTTATTATATAAAGCAGCAGGTAGTACATCTTGAACCGTCAACCACCCACACAGGCAGGATGTACATTGTTTATTGAAAAAACAAGTCACAGAAGACACTAGAGAAATCAATAAGGAACGCAGGAGAACACTAGATTAAATTTGAAAATGATGTGAAGACAATTAGAACAATATAAATTATAATTAAGAAAGTACTTTCAGAATCTCTTTTTTTCAAATTAGAAAATTTAAAACTGGAACATACAATGTTGGTCTGTGTTGCACAGAAATTACATTATATATAATTACTAACTGGATTAATTATTTATTTAAAATTGAAACTATATTAAAAATCACTTGCTGAAGAATAAAGAACTAAGAATCAAAAAAAACCAAGGAAAGTCATTTCAATATATGAGCGGTTCAAAATTAATAAACAAAGATAAAAGGTCTGTAAACTAATGTAATAAGACTGTTGACTTTGGTAAAAGAAACAACAATTTCCATAATTCCCATACACAACTCCATGTTTAGAGTAGGCAATCCCTGGCATTTTATTTTTATTTACGTATTTGTTTTTTTGTTTACCTTTTAGCCCCTTTCACTCATTATTTGGTTTATTTAAATAAAAGTATGGGTACTGGAAGCTTTATGATTTTGTCATGCAAAAAATGAATTTTACTGACATTTACAAACACAATGCTTGAAAATAACAAGGAAATAAATGGTCCTGGAGATTATTGCAAAGATGTTCTCCCCAGATTTGTCTATAGGTTTAATGTAATTGTGATCAAATGTTTATTGGGACTTCTTTGAAACTTGACAAAAAATTATTCTGAATTTTTTCTATAAGGATAAATAGGTGATAAAAGGAAATAAATTATGTTTTTAATTCATTTTTTAAGAAGACTTATTTATTTATTTGTGAGAGAGAGAGCGCACTTAAGTGGGAGGGGCAGAGGAAGAGGGAGAGATCTGAAGCAGACTCCATGCTGAGCGCAGACACCGACTAGGGCTCAATTTCACAACCCTGAGATCATGACCTGAACTGAAACTAGCAGTCAAACACTTAACTGACTGAACCACCCAGGCGCCCTGGAAATAAATTATGTAAGAGATCATGAAAAGAAAGAAATAGAATAAGAAAACATAAAAAAAAAAAGAAAACGTAAAATTATAGGATTTAAACTGTATGGCACTAGAACAAGACCTGAAATATAGATCCACATAACAGAATATATATGATCGAGTACAGGATGCAAAAATAAGTGGCTACAGAATGATTATTATTATCAAATGAAAAGATGGGAAGCTTGCTAATTAAATGAAGGGAATCAAATAAGATTATCATTACACAGCAAACAAGCAAAATCCAAATGAATTAAAGGAGTAAATGAGAAAGCTGCCTATTTATATGTATCTCTTTCCCCATTACAAAGAAGAAAAAGAAAATGTAGGTGAAGTTTTTATGGATTTCACAATGTGGAAAGACTGAAAGTGTAGAACCAATGGAAAAAAATTTTAAAAAAGAAAATGTCTCATATACTCAATGGGTAAGTAAAATTAAAATATAAGCAGACATGTAAATAATTAATACAAATATAGTAAGGATGTTATCTGGCATTCAGATGGTTCCCAACTTTTTGCTACTATAAGCAGTGCAATATTTTGATTCTTTCTTTAAATGATCTCAGCAGAGGGGCACCTGGGTGGCTCAGTCATTTAAGTGTCGGACTCTTGGTTTTGGTTCAGGTTGTGATCTCAGGGTTGGGAGATTGAGCCCCACCTTGGGCTCTGTGCTCAACGTGGAGTCTGCTTAAGACTCTATCTCCCTCTCCCTCTGCCTCCCCCCGACCCGTAAAATAAATAAATAAATCTTTAAAAAAATGATCTCAGCAGAATTGCAACTACTGGGTCAAAAGGGTGATAATTTCTAAGTTTCTTTATATACATTACACAAAGTGCTTTTCAGAAGCTATGTTGTGATTTATATTCCCCAAAGCAGTACTTGTTCAAATCTCACCATGGTTTCTAGTAATAAAAAAATAAAGATAAAAAAGGAAAAAGCAAACTTACGTGGCTATCATTTAAATCAACATCGATTTGAATAGTAGTGACTATGAATGTAGTTTGAATCATTCTTTGTCCATCTGCACTTACTCTTTTGTGAACTACTGTTTACACTCTTTTTAATGGGTTACAAAGAAATTGGAAACAAAGACTTTGAAGTCGTACACAGGAGGTTTAGCTTTGCCATTAAGCAACTGTCTTAATTTTATGTAAGTTAATTTTTCTGAATTGCGATCTCCTTGATTTAATAAGAGTAATAATAACACCTACACTATGGAGGTGTATCAAATGAAATAAAATAATGAGATTTAGGATGCCGATATAAATAGTACAATAAATCCAAGATCTATAAAGAACTTCTCAAACTCAACACTCAAAAAACAAATAACCCAGTCAAAAAACGGGCAGAAGACATGAACAGACATTTCTCCAAAGAAGACATACAAATGGCTAACAGACATATGAAAAAATGCTCCACATCACTAGCCATCAGGAAAATACAAATCAAAAGCACAATGAGATACCACCTTACACCAGTTAGAATGGCAAAAATTAACAAAACAGGGAACAACAAATGTTGGTGAGGATGTGGCGAAGGGGGATCCCTCTTACACTGTTAGTGGGATTGCAAGCTGGTACAGCCACTCTGGAAAACAGTATGGAGGTTCCCCAAGATGTTAAGAATAGAGCTACCCTATGACCCAGCAATTGTACTGCTAGGTATTAACCCCAAAGACACAGATGTAGTGAAAAGAAGGGGCACGTGCACCCTACTGTTCATAGCAGCAACATCCACAAAAGCCAAATTGGAAGGAGCTGAGATGGTCATTGACAAATGAATGGATAAAGAAGGTGTGGTACCTATATACAATGGAATATTACTCAGCCATCAGAAAGGATGAATACCCACCATTTGCATCGACATGGATGGAAGTGGAGGAGATTATGTTAAGTGAAGTAAGTCAAGCAGAGAATGACAATTATCATATGGTTTCACTCATATGTGGAACATGAGTAACAGCATGGAGGACAATAGGGAAAGGGAGGGAAATCCAAAGGTGGAGAAATCAGAGAGGGAGATGAACCATGAAACACTACGGATCCCAGGAAACAATCTCGGGGCTTCAGACGGGAGGAGGTTGGGGGGAGGGAGTAACGGGGTGATAGGTATTGAGGACGGCATGTGCTGTGATGAGCGCTGGGTGTTATATTTAACTAATGAATCATTCAACACTATATCAAAAACTAATTATGTACTATACAATGGCTAAGTGAACATAATAAAAAAAAGAAAAGAAAAAAGTCATGAACCCATTTGTATTGGGATGCTAATAGTGGTTGCCAATTCCAGTTAGTATTTTTGTATTATGTTAAGATAATTCATATTTTATCATGTTTACCATAACTATGATTAATTTAATGTAATTTAAAAATATTATTTCAAGCAAATTAATATTTTTCGAGCTTTAGATTTTAAGCAACTTTAGTATTTCTTACACGTTAGATTTTCTCCTGTTCCTCAATGTGCAGGTGGGATGATTAATACGTAGTACAAAAAGATGTACACCCTCTAATAAATTTTCAGGGAATCATTAGCTTGGTAAAGATGAAATTATTTTTCATGATTCTGAATAGCTTTGGCCTACTATTTACTTTTAATTTTCCAAAATCTTCTTTAACTCACATACTTAGGTATTTTTTTTAAAGATTTTATTTTTAAGTAATCTCTACACCCAACGTGGGGCTCAAACTCACAATCCAGAGATCAAGAGTCACTCACTCTACTGACTGAGCCAGCCAGGTGCCCCTCACACACTTTAGTATTAAGTGGCTGAAAGGACTTTCGAACATTAAAAATCTCAAAGACAAAATATTTTACAAGTTGTACTTTTGTGCTATGGAATGAAAAACAGTGAACAGATAATGAATATATATAAAGATTATACTACCCATGTTATTCTGTCAACTTACTAAAATTTGTGTCCAACTATTCAATTGTGTAATTGTTATTAAATATGTATTAAGACAACAGACATTTAATTTCATCATCTCTGAAATACAAAAGCATACAGGATGACAGAATATGGAGTACCTTGTGTGGGACTCAGACCACTAAACTTGAAGGCAGCAGTCTTACGGAAGAAGCTAGCCCAGTAACGGTCAATGATGAGATGTCTGGGTTTTTCCCGACCTGATAAAAATATAAAGAGATATTATTCCTCAATGTCACATTCAAGAGGAAAAATAGCAGTGGAGATTGAAATAGAATCAAAACTCCCCTCTAATGGGAAATTTCTCAGATGATTATTTTTCAAAGTATATTTTAAGATGAGATTTAAATGCCATTTTTTAAGAACATATCCAACATTATAAAGGTTTTCTCTATAATATTAAAAATATTATAAAATAAACTCATACATTCTTAGAACTTAATGTAAACTACTCAAATAACAGACATTACTGAGAGCTTGTTTGAGCCCACTGCCTAAAAATGGATTCTAGTATTTTTTTTTTTAAAGATTTTATTTATTTATTTGACAGAGATAGAGACAGCCAGCGAGAGAGGGAACACAAGCAGGGGGAGTGGGAGAGGAAGAAGCAGGCTCATAGCGGAGGAGCCTGATGTGGGGCTCGATCCCATAACGCCGGGATCACGCCCTGAGCCAAAGGCAGACGCTTAACGACTGCGCCACCCAGGCGCCCCCTAGTAGTTAATTATGTATGTTTAAATGTACATGCATTGACAATAATTTAAACCAATAAATACAAAACCAATCAATTACCCAAAACATACTGGCTACATAACAAGTACTTGCTTTTAGTACTACCATGTATAAAAGACAAAAATCTGTATCAGCACAGGCATTTATAATTTTAAGCACATTGAACTAGTGTGTTCTTAGACACTAGTTCTAAGAACTAGACACTGTTCTTAGAAAGGAATGCGAGTGCATGTTACAACCCCTATGAAAGGGATTTTTTGTAACATATGGTAAAATTGTATATATATTTACCAGTTTGCCAATCAATACTGCTTGTAGATATACACCTTAATATACACCTCAAACATGAAAAAGTATACATGTAAGGGCATTATTTGTATAGCAATATGCATTGGGGCACTATTTATATGGCAAATTATTAGAAATAATGAAAAGGTCCCTGTATTGGCGACTAGTTGTATATAAACAATAATGTAGCAAAACCTGAGGTACTAACAAGTCATAAAAATCAATGAGTAGGATGTCCATTAACTATTTTATTGGGATTCTAGACATATACATATTATTAGGTGAAGTTAACAAGGTGTAACAGAAATGATACGGTATCGACCTCTGCATGAGATAGAGGATGACATGGGACTAGGTATGTATATATGCACTTATTCATATAAACTCATTTTTGCAAAACCAAACACAGAATGGATAAATCAGAATCAAATGAAGATGAAGATGATTACCTACACAGTTGGTTGAGAATGTGGTAGATAGTGTAGGTATGGGAATGAAATTTCTTTCAGAACTTTGTATATAGCTTTGAGTTGTGAACAATACATGTTTCACAAATTCAAAAATACAATTGAATTTAAGAAGTCTCAAAAAGCAACCCTTAAAACTGAATTTAAATTAAAAAAATAGTGAATCCATCTTTGTATGAATTGACAACAAAGCTATACAGAATAAAGAATCAAAGAATATTTTGGTTATAGTTCTCTGACTTCTGTACTGTAGTACAATATATTTTAGGTGGAAAAAGTAATTGTAAAGATAGCTTTAACTCTATTTAGCAGGTTTCTATTCCTTTTTCTTTTCTTCCCTTTTCTTTTTTTGTAGTTGTAAGAATATAGCAATTTTGACAATATTAGCCAAAATACTGACTATGATAGAGCAAATGCACTTCACTGTTGTGTTGAGAACCAGGTTTCTCATGTGGGAGAAGGGACAGAGAGTGAGGTAAATTGAGGAAGAACCCTATGGTGTAGGACCGAAAGGGAGATATCGGTACGAAACAACATTTTTTTTTTTTTTTTAAAGAAGGCTCCATGCCCAGTGTGGAGCCCAAACTCAGGGCTTGAACTCACGACCCTGAGATGAAGACCTGAGCCGAGATCAAGAGTCAGACACTTAATGAACTGAGCCACCCGGGTGCCCCAAAACAACAATTTTTAAAAATTCTATTTGCTCTGTCCCCTGAAAGGAACATCCCAGCAATAGTGAGCACATCTGGTGCTCATTTCTTGGATGCTAAATACTTTGTCCCTATAAAGCAAACCTTAGAAAAGTGTCTAATTCTAGCTTTAAAACTAGCTAAGTGGTGAAACTGGAACGTCTTGTGCCAGAAAGTAACAAAATGTTCAAAAACTGATAGAGACAATTTAAAGGACCTAGGGATTGACTTGCAAAGGATCCTGCTGGCCAAACTGGGGAGTATAGGAAAGAATAATAACTAAAAACAAAAACAAAAACAAAAAACAAAAAAACAAACCATGAAGACAAAGTAGCTCCACTCCTCCTAGGCTCTCCGTCTTACAAACTAAAACCTGTCAGATGTAACATAACAGACAAGCCTGAGGAGACTTTGAAAGCATGGGAAAAAGTTAACTTGAGGAACAACATGGTGGTGAGTTCCTGGTTTCTTTTTTCTTTTCTTTTCTGCATACAGCCCTACGCAGGCCTTGAATTCACGACCCTGAGATCAAGATCTGAGCTGAGATCAAGAGTTGGATGCTTAACTGACTGAGCCATCCAGGTGCCCCAAGTTTCGGGTTTCTCTATAGCCTCTTATATACATCGGACAAGGCTCTGCAGAAGCCCCAAACCCAGATCAGCTAAGAGGGGTAGACAAAAAAAAAAAAAAAGAAGAGGAGGGAAACTGATCTTCTGGCTCCTGCTGGTAGACACAGGCAACACTCTGATTCTCTTGCTGGATAGGAGGCTGAGAGAAAGGGTAGCCAGGGCAGAGTTTATCTGAATGAATGAATAAATAAAAATAGTCTGACAATATTCTGTCTACAAGAAACTTCTTCAAATTTAGTGATGTTGGTAGTTTGAAAGAAAAAAGATGGGAAAAGATGTATCATGCAAATGTTAATTATAAGAAACAGGAATGGCTACATTAATATCAATATAAAATAAATTTCAGAGAAAATTAAATTACTAGAGACAAAGAGGGGCATTACATAATATTGATACGTGAAGGAGACATATAATCCTAACATGTCTATCACAAATAACAGAGCCTCAGCTTACATGAACCAAAAATCGACAGAGCTGAAGAAAGAAAGAAACCAATACACCATTATAGCTGTGTGCTTTAACATCCCTCTCTCAGCAACTAGTCAGAAAATCAGCAAGGATTCAGAGGACCCACATAACAAAATTAACTGACAGAATTTAAATGACATATTATGTAGAACATTCCACAAAACAACAGAATACATATTTGTTTCAAGCTCCTGTGGGACATTCACTAAGACAGACCATATCCTGGGTCATAACACAAACCTCAACAAATTGAAAATAAGCTAAATCATACAGATTATGTTCTTTTGACCGTAGGAAATCAATAATGGAAAGAAAAGGGGGGAAAAAAAAGAGGGTCTCACACTGCCTTTTTCCAGTCTGTCCTGGTGCCACTCTTTGAATGTCTTCTCAAAACCAATAAAAATTTGTTGTAATTCAGAAACTCAGTAAACAAGTTAAACAGGCCTCAATGCAAGAGGACAAAGGAAAAGGAGTATGAGATTTTTTTTCTCTGTTGTTATAAGAGCTATGGGTTTGTACAAATATAAGCTTTAGGGTTTTTTTTCCCCTTCTAAATGTATTTATTTATTTGAGAGAGAGAGAGAGAGAAGGAGAGAATGGGGCAGGGAGGGGCAGAGAAAGAGAGAATCCAAGCAGATATTGAGCTGAGCATGGAGCCCGACATGGGGCTCAATCTCATGACCCTGAGATCATGACCTGGGCCAAAATCAAGAGTCGGATGCTTAACTGACTGCACCACCCAAGTGCCCCTAGTTTTTTTGTTTGTTTGTTTGTTTGTTTTTTTAATTGCTCTTAAAAGCCATAAGGTCCTACTGGAAATCTGGATACAGAGAAATCCAGAGAAGACAGAGATAGGTTTCAAAATCAATTCTGTTAACATTTGTTATGTTTTTGTTTTCCCAGACTCAGGGAAATTACTCAGAAGTAAAATGGTAATGACACTGTTTTAAACAAATTGATCAAGGAGCACCCCCTGAATAAAGTGTGGGCCATCAGACAATACATGTTCGGTGGTCAAAGAATCATAGAATCACTAGCTAAAACCAACCTTAGAGATTACCTGGTGCATCCCCCAGTGTGTTAGGAGACGCAGAAGCCCCCCCACCCCCAAAAGAAGTTCCTTGCCCAAGGTCACGCAGCTTGTGTCTTCTGAATTTAGATCCCCCAGATGCTTTTACACATCAAGTATTCTGTGAATAAATGTGATGATGTGATGGGGATTTGAAAATAATAAAAGCTGAGATGTAAAAGACAAAAAAAAAAAAAAATCCATGAAGCTGTACTCACACTTAGAGATAGAAAGAGGGGAGTAAGGAAAGCAGAGGAAAAAGCTTTTTTTCCTTAATATAAGAATCTCCAGCTAATAAAAAACAGCAAGAATGATAGACATAATAACTGATACTAGTAGGGATACTAAAATGTTTTGTCAAGTGAAAGGTTGTAAGGGAAGGGGTTATTCACATTGTTTCAAATTATCACTCCCCCCAATTATTTATTAGTTATAAGGGGGAAAGATGACCTTTACAACATAAAGATCTGGCAGACACAACCTTAACCAAGTGATTAAACTTAGCATCCCCAATAATGGGACTTTGTGCCCCTGATGTGTTGTAATAAGTACACAGTACGTGATGGTCTTCCCAAAATGTTAGTCAGAATTATGTGATGAAGAAACAAAGATAAAATAAAACAAAATACATCATGCAATGTAATATTCTAGAGCTGTTAATATAGTTAGGTAGTTCTGTATGTCCTAACATGGAATAATCTCCAAGATATGTAATGTGAAATTATGGAACAGAACTTTTTGTACAAAAAAAAAGTAATCCATAATGTGCAATATTCTATAAAACAACTGTCCTGGACTCTTCAAAATGCCAATATTATAAGAGATAGAACAATGTGGTAGGAAATTTTTAGCTTAAATGAGACTTAAGAGTTCTGATAACCAAATGCAATGCACAGTTCTGAACTGGATCCCAGATTGGAGAAAAGGTCCAATTTTTAAGTTACAAGGAACATTTTTGGGACAACTGGAGAAGTTTTACTGTGGAGTATATATTAAATATTAACATATCTATATTAAATCTTTGTGTATGATATGGTATTACAGTTATGTTGGAGAAAGTCCTTTCTTTAAGGCCATAGATGCTTTAGAGAAGAAATTATAAATCTATAGATAGAGATGGAATATAAAGCAAATTCCCCCCAAATTAACAACTGACGAAGCAGATGAATCTATATGAAAAGTATAGGACTAGTCATTGTACTGTGCTCTTCTATAGGTGTGAAATTTTTCAAAATAAAAAGTTGCATCTTAGGGGGACAAAATTAAAGACTAAATGGCAAAAAAAAAAAAA
>NW_024423319.1:93610845-93623645 GCF_017311325.1 Ursus maritimus
AAAAAAAAAAAAATTAAAAATATATTCCTACAGCTTTAATGAAAGCACATTTTATTATATTGAAGATGGGATTTGTGTAAAAGGAACTACTGGGTCATAGAAAAAACATTATAAATTATATTTGTACTTAATTCTTTATGAAAAGGAAATAAGCTCTATTGACATTAAGTATATGAGTTGATAATGCTACACGTATATATTTCCCAAGTAAATATATGCACAGTGAAGTGAATGCTGAGAAATATTTATTAATTGAGGTATATGATTTTAAAACATATTTTGAGACCTTTGTGTAGAGAGCAGTGCTTCTCAAAGTGTAGTCTTCTGACACCCTGCACTGGAATAAGTTATGCTGGCAGGGTCTCCCCCAGACATAATGAATCAGAATAACTGAGTGTGGACCTGGAAATCTAAATTTTGATAAGTTCCCAATTATTGGTTACTGACTTTTAAGATCTACTAAACAAGAAAAAAGGAGTTCCACATATTAAGTCTCCTGAAGAGTGTCTAAAGTAAAAAAAAATTAATTATAAGCAAGTTGAATCTCAGATTACTTTTCTGAAAAGTGGCTATAACAGTAATTTTATATCTAATTTTCCATACTACAAAAACATTAATCATTTGCTATAAGCAAAGCAAACTAAGACAAATAATCCAATTAAACTAGGGTACAAAGAGACTTTTATATATTTTTTATTTGATATTCCAACTGCCCACCAATCTCACATCTCCCAGTAATATTTATTGATTGATTGAAATACTTAGTTGAGTGCCTTAATTTGGGAGAGATTTTGAGAGTGTGGGACTTTCTCTTACACTTATTTTTCTCTTTTTTTATGTATACATAAAGCTACGCACACCCTGATTGGCAAGATACAATGATCACTACATATTTAACATAAAGATTTATTCAACTCTGGAGGTACTTTAGATAAGACTCAGAGAGCCTCCAGGGACAAGATTTTCAGAAACTAATTCTAACATGTCAAATCAAATGCACCAGACATTGCCTCTCCCTGTCCTGTAAGCATCATTAACATGTCATAACTATGCTACAATGTGTGCTTTATTATTTTACTGCTGATGAGCACCATGGTTATAATTAACCCTGAGTCAACAGCAACTCAACACAGCACTTGTTTACATCAATCAACCCTGAAAATGGAAGTTGAAATTTGTAAAACCTAATATGATAATTGATAGGTACACCTTTATCCCTATGTTATTTTGTTTTGCTCTTCAATAAAACTATTGATGTCTGGAAAAGAACCCACTTACACTTAAATATTTGAGTCAAATCACTAATACTGCATTTAAATTTGAATTCAGTAGAAAGAGTGAATAATCTCAAGACTATAGCTATTTTAGTAAAGAAGAAATGAAAACTGCTACTTCACATGCATCAGTTACTGCTTCATTCATTTATATAACTTAATTTAGGTATATAACCCACACTGATATTTCACAAGTAGAATACTACATGAGATCAAAATACAATGTATACATGTATGTGTATACGTATATTGCCGATACAGTCATTTTGAAACGTGTGTATGACAGTTTTCAGCATAAAATAGATGCTCAAAACACATAATCAGTGACTGAAGATTCAATTCCTGCTCTATCAACAAATATGGCAACTTTGAAATACTTATTTAGTTAAGAATAAAGCTATGAGTTAACGTAACCCGTCATTAGTGAGCACAGATTAGCAGGTTTGGAATGTGGTTATATGAGCAAGGGCACACACATACATATAATGGAGATGTGTCCTTAAGTTCCTTAATTCATCAGGCCCTAATTTCTAACGTGTTGACTCAGACCCATTCATGGCTACCTTCCTTTTTTCCACCTTTATTTCTGGCTAAGTAGGGTAGAAATTTGAGAGCAGGGATTGGGTGAAGGGCATAATTACTGATCCGAGAGGATTGTGGGAACTGAGTCCATTGATAGCAGTCACCGAGCAAGGGTACATGTCCAGGCCAAACAAGGGGGCCAGGACAGGAAATCCAAGCATGTGTTGATGAGGCAGAGCCAGAGTCTGATGGCAAAGTCAAAAAGAAAAAAGAAGGGACCTGAAGAGCTGAGAAAATGTGAAAGGAGTAGGAATCAGAGGTATTCCCTGAGGTCCTTTGATTGGATCGAGGGAGGCCTCTTTCCCTGAGATCTTAGGGGAGGAAGCAAGAAGAGGGGCAAGTGCCATTGTTTAGAGCCTTATCGGTATGGGGACTGACAAGCACCATCTGTAAGCAGACAATGTAGAATGTCAATTAGGTGGTCCTGGAGAAGACAGCTAGATGTGATGAGTTCAAGACAATGTTCAATCACTTACTCACTGTGTGGCTTTGGGAGATTTCTAAGCCTCAGATTCCTCATCTGAGAAACCTCCCAGAGTTTTTTTTTAAGATTGAGTATAGTCACATTTTCAGAACTCAAACATGGTACCAAGTGAGTGCATCACAGATGCGAGGTCCCTGGCTCTCGGAAGCTTGTGCGTACCATCCTGCTCCTCATGGGACTCATTAACGGCCTCCTTTTGAGAAGTCTCTACTATGCTCTGAGTGTTTAGGCCATCTCCTCTCTAGCCACCCTACCTCATTCACCATTTAAAGGCGGCATAAATGAAGATATGAATAGACCCCTGAAATATAATCTTTTCACAACCTTGCCTTGTGTAATGTTCAGTTGAAAGAACTTAGAGACGACATACAGTAGAATTAATAAATTTAATTAAATAGAATTAAAAGATTCTTGAATGTCAAAGGGCAATATTTCTGAGATAAGTGATTAAAATGGAAATAGCTAAAACATCAGCAGAAGAAAAGACGTTAGAGAATTGGCAATATACAAGTTTGAGAATGAGTTTGCAATTCTAAAAATGTTGCCTTCTTGGAAAAAGAGTGTGTTTTGAAAGATATCGTTTCCCATATATCTTATATACCTTGTCTATCTGTCTGTCTATTGAAAGAAAAATCAGTGATGCAGGATCTGAAATACTGTGAGACCTCTCTCACTCAGCAACCACCAGCTTGGTGCAATATTATGAAGTCTAGCTATCAACTTCCCTAAGGGGATTCTGTGAATTCTGTAGCACTGACATCTTTCAAAAGATCGCAAGGGATCGCATAGTCCTATCATGAAGTAATTTCAAGATATATGCAAATATTTAAATCAGAAGGTATTAATTTAGTACCTTTTTAAATGAGTACATTTGACATACAGGTTAAATATTTTGATCCTTGTCAGTCATGTGTCCTTGTGGCCCTTCAACAATTCAGGCCAAATTATGAGTCCCACTCACCAAGGAATATGAAGGCAAGAAGACAGAAACATGGTAGCTAGAAAAAACAGAACCCAAAAAAGAAAGAGGGAGGAGGTTATGACAGAGAGAGAGAGAGACAAACTTCATTACCAAGAAAAGGAAAGGAGAAATATTTTCATAAAGGAAAAGGAGAAAGTGAAGGAAGGGAAGATATCAGAGGTTGTCTTTTTTTGTCCCCAGTCTCCTCAGGCTGGAGGAAGGGGGAGAACCTGAGGGTCTGAACATTTACTCAAGAGAGAGGGAGTCTGGGGCGCCTGGGTGGCTCAGTCGTTAAGCATCTGCCTTCGGCTCAGGGTGTGATCCCGGCGTTCTGGGATCGAGCCCCACATTGGGCTCTTCTGCTGGGAGCCTGCTTCTTCCTCTCCCACTCCCCCTGCTTGTGTTCCCTCTCTAGCTGGCTGTCTCTCTGTCAAATAAATAAATAAAATCTTAAAAAAAAAAAAAAGAGAGAGGGAGTTTACTTAAAAGAGACTGTTTTCAAAATATGAAAGAGTAATAAATCTTTCATTGTCAAGCTTACTGTTTTTTTCTGTTATATAGCAAAAGTATTTTAGACCAATTAAAGAAAATTAAGAAGTCACAAATTGATTCATAATTTATTTCTAATGTTAACAATCTTGATCCAATATGTTTTTATAACATTCTCATAGTTATGAAGTGATTTGGCTGCAATTGCCTTGAAAATTCCATTCCTTGGACAGATCCATTTATCAGCCTTGTGTGTTGTTCCCATACCAGGAATTCTGAGCCCCAGAAGTGGTACAAACTTCACAAACCCGTATTTTCTTGGTGCCTATCTAAATTTGTGGTTTCCAATCCCAGTCAAATACAATACCTTTCATATTTTAATTTTGTCAGTTCCATCCTCCATTCCCTCCAGCAATTATTTCAAACCACTGGGCCACTCTTCAAATTTCTTACTCTATCTCCTTTTCTCAGCAGATAAAAATATAACCATAACTGTACTTAATTCCCAGTCCCTTTGAGACCTAACAATTTATCTACACTCACATTTGTTTTATCCTATCTCTACCTGTCCAAAGGGAGAAATGCCCCTCCCGTTCATGGTTCCTCCTTCTACTTCAAGTCTGATCTTAATCCTCCCAGAGCCTTACCCATCAGCTAAGCCCCACCTCCTTTACAGCTTTAACTTCTGGTCAACTCTGGCTTCTTTCTGCCTATACATATGCTCACATCTCTTCCATATTAAAATGCTGACTTCCTTGAGTCTACAATCAACTTTCAGTAAATAGTGGCATGTCTCTCCTTCTTATCACAGCCAAAGCCTTCACAAGGGAATTATACATTAGATGATATTATGTTCTTAATTTTTACTTAATTATTTTATACCAAGAGCAGGAGATGATCAGGAAAGATGAAAACTTCAACAGGTAAATGATAGTGTCCAGCTTCAGCATTAATCAAAATAGTCATTGGCAATCATGATAAAATACAAGGTTCAGGAAAAGAGGTAATGTCTGTAAAGTACTCCTGATAGCAGCACAAACTGCAACAGTATAACCATCCTGGAGAGCAAGTTGGTTATTTATATCAAAAACCTTAACATGTATGAATTCCTTTTGGCCCAACAATTGAGCTATATACAATGAATTGTGGTGGTAGTAGTAATTTTAGTAGATATAGTAATAATATTTGAAAAGAAAAAATTAGTAATGTACAATATTAGATTTAAAATGTGTTTCAGAAAACTCATAATGAGTTGATTTTCAGACCTTCATTATTTGGTCTTTTAATAGAAAGTGATCAGAAACTCCACATGATCTAATTTAAAAACATGTATCTTCAATATGACATGAAAAAAACCCCAAGTTTTGTTAGAACCAAAAATTTAATCCAAATATGCTATTTATAAAGAAAAGAGGGTACATCCACTGTGGAAAACAGTATGGTTAATCAAAAAGTTAAAGTTAGAAGTACCCTACTATCCAGCAATCACACGACTGGGTATTTACCCCAAAAATACAAAAACACTAACTGAAAGGGATACATGCACCCCTATGTTTATATGATGATGATATTGGGTGATGTATAAAAGTATTAAATCGCTATACTATACACCTGAAACTCATATAACACTGTATGTTAACTATATAAGAATTAGAATAAAAAAAAAAAAGAGGGAAATGAAACAAAACCAGAACACCAGAATTTCTAAAAACTTTTAAGGAATAAGCATTGGAATATTTGACTCATGTCATAAGAATCTTACAAATCTATTACTTTACATATTTGGCTTTACAGATAAAATTGGAAGAACTTGACTTGATACATAGATTTCAAATTTCTGATTCTGTCTCCACGATTTATAAGTTGTGATTTCAGCCAAGATATTTCATCTCTCATACCTTGTTTCCTCTTTTATACAATAATGCTGTTGAAACAGCTAATAGATCTCTAAATTGTCCATTATCTCTAATATGGTTTGATTCTGTGATAAAATAAGTTTGACTAATAATTACAAAATAACATATGTGAGATATATATAAAAAAAGAACTTACTTGTTAATATGATATTGACCAAAACTTCTTCCTTGGTGGGATTTTGGAAAGGTATAATAATAGATGAATGAAGACGGAGGTATGTGGTTATTCTTTCTATGTCTATAGGCTGGGGGAACAGTCCTACTCCAGAGAGGTAGAATATCCATTCTTTAAACTGTTTAAAGATAAACATTCATGACATATATATCCTAATTGCATACATTTTATTTGCAACGCTTAATAAATAATATGCATAAAAATCTTGGTAGATAAGAAACATTTCAGCGTGCCTGGGTGGCTTAGTCAGTTGACTCTTGATTTCGGCTCAGGTTGTGATATCTGGGTCGTGAGATCGAGCCCCACGGGCTCCGCTCAGTGGGGAATCTACCTCTCTCTCTCTCTCTCTTCCTCTCCCCCCTGCTCCTGCTTTCTCTAAAATAAATAAATGGATCTTTATTAAAAAAACCATTTTGTTGTCAATATTTAATATGCATTGTTATACATTCTTTTCTTTTCCAAATTCCTTTTGATTTAATTGAATATTCAATGTATTTCTGCACTAAAAAAAGAGAGCAAAAGACCAATAGTCAAATGTTAAACATATCTGAGGTTATTGATAGCAACAAAAAGGAGAAATCTTAATGAAAACCTTGTACTTCTGCTCAAGGTTTTTTAAAAAAACAATCTGTCTAGCAAACTGGATACTAAACACTACATGAAGTTTCCAAAATCCTAGAGTGAATTTCAAATGAAATTCAGATAGTTATCACATGAAGGCTAAGATGGTGAGGCACAGATTGAAGTCCCATTAAAAGGAAATGTGCACAACTGCACGCCTTATTATTTATCCCTACAGCCTAGTACGGTGTATGCTCTGTTATGACATGATAGAGAAGAATGGCTCAAAAATTATGTGAAGGAGATTGCAGGTAGCCACTGTTCTTGTCTGGGTTTCATAAACCTGCAAAGCACTGTTTGAAAATGTTCCCTTTGTGTTCATTTAGAATAAAAACCCCCGAGAGTACAACAGACTGTGACTCAGTTCTGCAATGAACACTTTGCTAATGTTCCAGATGAATAAAGAGGTCACAAAGTGAAAACCAACAAACAATAACCTAGTTTATAATATTTTAAGCTACATGGATGTGTCCAAGCCTCCAATAAAAGAGGAAAACTTTTAAGATTGTTTCAAACTAGGACAGGTGGTGACAGTAAATCTATAAAATGCTGTCTCTGCATAGGAAGGATTAAAGGTAAGTTTTATCTGCATATTTCTTCAAATGACTGCATTACTTTCAGTGAGAGATTCTACCAGCAGAATACAAGTGCACTATATTTTCACTTACAATGTCCAAACCTGACTCCACACAATTCAATGACTGGAATCAAGCATCAGGGTTCAATTACATTAACAACTTTTTTTTACATAAATTACTTACTTTTTGGGGTACTTAATAAAAATCAATCCTGGATGACAAAAATGAAATTACTTTATTTATTTTTTTAAAAAAGATCTTATTTATTCATTTGACGGAGAGAGAGAGACAGCCAGTGAGAGAGGGAACACAAGCAGGAGGAGTGGGAGAGAAAGAAGCAGGCTCACAGTGGAAGAGCCTGACGTGGGGCTCGATCCCAGAACTCCAGGATCACACCCTAAGCCGAAGGCAGACGCTTAACGACTGAGCCACCCAGGTGCCCCAAAAATGAAATTACTTTAAACCACTGGGAATGAGCCAAACTACAAAAACAAGAAGGCCATGTTTTCATGTTTCACGAGTGGCCTGGAATATAAGAGCTTCTAAATTGAACTACATCCCACCATTATGAACACCAGTATCCAACAACAGCCCTAGCATTGCTTAAATTATCCCCTTGGGTTCAGAGAGGGAAATTAAAAATTATCCAAACAAACATGTCCATGAAAAAAAAAAAGTACCATTTTTAGCCCACCTTTATCCAAAGTTTTTTGAAAGAAGACACAGCATAACCTTTAAAGATCCAATTCCACGGGCGCCTGGGTGGCTCAGTCGATTAAGCTTCCAACTCTTGATTTCAGCTCTGGTCATGATCTCAAGGCCGTGAGATCAAGCCCCGTGTGGAGCCCCATGTGGAGCCCCGTGTGAGCCCCACATGGAGAACCACAATGGGCTCCACACTCAGTGGGGAATCTGCTTGAGATTCTCTCCCTTTCCCTCTGCTCTCCCCTGCTTGTGCTCCCTTTCTAAAATAAATAAATCTTTTAAAAAAAGATCTGCCTTGTTAAAATTATTTTTGTAGAAGGAAATAATCTCTACTATACTTTACCTCTTTTGTATGAAAAGGATTATTGTTTTTTATTCTTTAATATTTTTGAGAATCAAGGATACTTCCAGAGCATTGCTTCAGTTTATATAAAAGTCAGTCATCATGTAAGAAATTTAATAGCCTCAAATTTTTTCCTTCTGCAGGTAAATTACACATTTCTTGGAAAAGAGGATACTCCAGTCACCCACAGGTCTTACACTGACATGGGGTCCCCCATATTATATTTGATTCGACTGCCTCTCAGGTGGCAGGGTTTTGTAAGCTCTTTGGTGTCCTGTAGGATTTAAAGCACATATCTCCATTTACATTCTTCCTTATAACACTTGAAGAAATAAAAAGTATTAATAATAATTGTCAAAAGTTATGTAAAAGTTTCACTGGCAGTAAGACAGTTATAATAGTCTGTAGGTAGCTGCAAAAACAGTCAAGAAGACAAGTTGAAGTCACACATCCTGGGTTCGGGTCTGAGTTAAACCTCTTACTAGCTGCCTGACCTTAATTTCTTTGTGTCTGTTTCCTGATTCATAAAATGGGATTGATATTTCCACCACAGGACTGTGGTAAGAATGAGTTGATAGAATTCTTAGAATGGCAAGTAGCAAGTTTAGAGATGCTTAAAAAATTTATTAGTTATTATTGTTTTTATTTTTTATTTATTTTTTAAAAGATATTTATTTGAGAGAGAGAAAGTAGAAAGGGGATGAGGGGCAGAGGGAGAGAATCTCAAGCAGACTCTGCACGAGTGCAGAGACCAATGTGGGGCTTGATCTCATGACCCTGAGATCATGACCTGAGCTGAAACCTGATGCTTAACCAACTGGGCCACCCAGGCGTCCCTGAACTATTGTTGCTTTTAAAAAATTATTATTAATCAGTAACACCGTACAGATGAAATACAATGAAAAAATAATACAACATTTGCAAGACCACATTTTCTACTTTAAGTTCATGAAAATACAAGTAAACAAGCCAGAAAATTAACATAAATGCAGCAAAGTGGCATTTCCATTAAAATACCTATATTTTAAATCTGGTTGTACATTCTCCTTCATTCAAGTAACCTAAGGATTTAAAAATGCCTTCTATAGATGCCTTCACATGCACAATGTACACCGTATTTCCAAAAGTTCATTTAATTAATAATTTACAATGAACTTGTTTTGCTTGCAAAATATGTCAGTGAATGAATTAGATTTACTTATTTATTTATTTTGAAACTTAATGAACTTGACTTGGTCTAAGAATACTCTATTATACCTGAGTACAGGAGAAGACGATAGAAACTTGATGACCAGTTCTTCCAAGAGCCGAAGGAAAAAAGTGAACAGATACTTCGTTGATGGAGTGAGGAGGTACGGTCAGCTGTGTAAATTCAGAGAGAGAGAAAAAAAAAAATCAATGCTTTTGTTTGAGTCAGGATCTTTGCATGCTAGGTATAAGCCAGGTTGACTTTCGTGTGATTGGTGTGTTACCTTGTATTGTTACCCATTCTTAGTATATCTGCTTGGTGAAGACTGGTATAATGGCCATGGTAAGCAGTGTTTAGTAATGTTTACCCCATGCTCTTCCCTCAGACAATGACCACATGGAGTTACTCACTTTATAAAAGGAAATCAGGATTAATTTTTAAAGCTGAATAAGAACCCCAAATAAGAAAATACACATTTTTTAAAGAATCCATAGCTTATCGATCGTCCCAAGATACATGTGAAACCACTGGGAACCTAACTTGTAGCCCTAGTGATGTCAAAAGAGATAAACTGATTGTAAGCATAGATGTAAGGAAGGCTTCTTTAGTATACAATGAAGTGTTCCTTTTTGTCCTATTACATACAAGGTGTGACCTGTTAGAATAACTTGAGTCTAAACAGTATTAGAATGAGTTACCTCTTTAAAGACTGTGAAAGAAGCCAGCAACTCCATCAAAATGCTATACTGTGAATAATATAATATTTAACATCAACGCTTACAGAAATGAAAAGGCATATGTCTGAAAAGTACGTTTATTTTTTTCACTACTGTATTTTGCCAGATCACTTTTGAAAATATAAAACTGCAATATAGCAGTGTCATTCAAATCCTTGTAGAATGTAGCACTTAGTGCTTAATAATGTTCTGGTAATGACATGAAATACAGTTTATTGTTATATTTAGAACAGTCACCTCCTTAACTATATATAAGTGTGGTTTATCTATAGCAAATATTTTTATCTCAGGCTGCCTCTCCCTCTGATAGTTAATCACTTAAGTTTATGCACACATAAGGAATATAAATTAATTTCAATATCAACCTTAGCAAAAAAAAATAAGAAAAGTTGTATCTCATATATTCCTTCAATTTAGCAAATACGAAAAAAGTTCTCTAGATAGATAGATATAAGGAAATCATCTATTTCATTGGAAAAATCATATACTACTATATTAACTTGCATTTTAATTCTAGTTGTACCACTTACTACCCACATGGTTTAAGTATGTTAGCCTCTCTGGTCTCAAATTCCTCTTCCTTAAATATATGTCAGAAGCACGTGGTGCAGCTTGAGGCAGTATATATAACCAAACAGTAACTCAATAAAATTCCTTTATTTTCACCTAAAATTCACTGAAAAATCCCATGGTTTCAAGGAAAGGAAGATAAACACTATTGGTTGGAATTTATCTGCAGCAAATGTACTGGTTTAATGTAATGGGATATAGATAATATGTTACATATAGGACCTTTTGGAAACTTGCGAACATTTAATTACAAGCGTCATCATAATAACCAATTCCAATATGTGAGTTTACACTGGATCTTAGTTGAAGAGAGAAAGATTATCGGGACAACTGAGTAAACTTTAATTTGGACAGGATACTAGATGATGCGGGAGATTAATTGTGCTATTAAGAAGTATAATCTGAAGTATTTAGTGTTGAAATAGCATTATGCCCACAACTCACCTTCAGACTGAACAGTAAGAAATGTAAGAGAAAGAAGACAAACGTAGCAAATCATTAACATAAGAACCAAAATAGAAGGTATAAATTTGTGCTTATATATGCACAAGCATATATAATAATACAGAGCATTATTATTAAGCACTAAGATTAATTAAACTATATACACAATGTTATATACACAATTGTATATATAGTTTAATCTTAGAGTAACTATACTAAAATGTACACACATGCTTGTATTACTTAACACTGTATTTTCCATAAATTAAACAAAATATGGTGGTCAGGATATAGTTTACAAATAACTGAAATTCCTCATTAGAAAGTGGTGTTAGCAATATAATACTTAGTGATATCTAATTTGACACATTATGGCAGTTAAGAACTAATTTCATATCATAATATTATTAAGTGGCAACCAGTCATTGACAGGAGATAGGTATTAAGATACAAATGAAATCACGTTATAGATTTCTTGAACAATCATTAACAGCAAATAGTAAACGCCTTTATTTAAATACTATATCTACTTAACAGGGCTTCATGATTGATGGTTAGATCCTCTGAAGAAAATAATCTATCACAATTACCATTTTGAAGTTTACCTGCATGATTTTGGTACGCACTGAACGTATTTGGTATCATATGCTTTGAAACAAAGATATTGATGCTAAAACTTCAGATCTTGTTTTGTTACTTGTGGGAGGAGAAAAGTGACTGGGGCCCATTGACTGGTTCTAGTCTCTGCTAGGGACCAAGGAATTAGAAAATGGGGTAGAGAAAGGAGAGAGGGTCAGAGTTGTTCACATTGTTTGGGAGTGGGGGACAGGTGATGGGCAGGAACTCATCAAGTGCTGGAAGGAACTAGCCTCTTGGAACCCTGGAAACACAGAAAGATTGCTGAGTCAATATCATACTACTGGGAAATGATTTCTAAATCTGATTACTAAAATGGTCAGAAATAAAGCACAACCGGTTTATTTAAGAGGCCGGTGATAATGAGTATGATACTAGCATATAGAATTTTAAAAATTTAGATGAACACATTATTGGTTTCTTTGATCAATTAAAATGGGGGAGAGATATATATGTATATAAATTCTATTTTTAAATTTAAAGCATTTGAAACCTTATTAATAAAACATGATAATACTCCATGATGTCTCAAAATCAGTATTGAAAAACGCTCCAGTAGTGGTAGGTTACTTGGCTTTCCAAATGTACTTACTGATGATCTGTTAACATCCAAGACAAAATTTTCAGGATTACTGTTTGTTGCTTGCAATTCTAAGGTCTCATGTGTAGGATTAATTAAAGGAATGATCTGAGTGACATACCTGGAAAGAAAAATGAAGTGAGTAAACTTGTTCATAAGCTTGTACAATGATAATTCTATAAACCTGAGGACTGCCATGGGTTGAACTGCATGTCCAAAAAAGATATATTTAAGTTCCAACTCCCAATACCTCAGAATGTGACCTTATTTGGAAAGAGGGTCACTGCAGATGTAATTAGTGAAGATGCGATCATACTGGAGTAGGGTGGCCCTTAATCCCTTAGGACTGGTGTCCTTATAAGAATATAGTGTGTAGACACATGAGAAGATGACCACAGGGCAACGGAGGTAGAGAGTGGAGTGACGCGCCTCTAAGTCAAGGAGTACCAAGGACTGCTGGTAAGCACTAGAAGCCACAAGAGGAAAGGAAGCATTCTCTCTCCCTGGTTTCAGACG
>NW_024423319.1:93623651-93629880 GCF_017311325.1 Ursus maritimus
AACACGGTCCTGCTGAAAATTGGACTTCAAATTTCTAGCCTCCAGAACTGTGAGACAATATGTTTCTGTTGTTTTAAGCCACCCAGGGTGTGGTACTTGTTATGACAGGTTTAGGAAACTAATACAATGACTTGTGTGAGTTTCAAAATAAAAATAATCATGCACGAACTAATGACATTTTGCTAAAATTAGTCCTTGATTTTCTATTTTTGAGACCAAATGTTATTCCACACTGGATAGTGGAGTATATCCCCGTTTTAGGAGCAATATTTACTCATCATTTTGTAACTGCTAAATTCAGGCAAAAAAGTTAACATAGTCTGGAAATAATAACAATGAGTAATAAATTCACAAAGTTCTGTCCATTACATTGAAAAGATCCAAACCAATGATGAGTAATACAAAAAAAAAAAAAAAGAAAGAAAGAAAGAAAGAAAGAAAGAAAGAAAGAAAAAGAAAAAGAAAAAGAAAAAAATGTGGCTGGTATTTACACTCAAAGGAAAGAATAATCAAGAGGATTCATAATCTTCATTCTACCATCATTTCTAATACCTTTTGATGTATAGCATGAAAACTGTCATCCTGTAGAAATGCAAAGTAAAACCACACTGAGATACCACCTCACAGCTGTTAGGATGGCTGTCATTTAAAAAAACAATAAGTGTTGGGAAGGATATGGAGAAAATGGAACACTGGTACACCACTGATGGGAATGTAAATTGGTACAGCCACTATGGCAAACAATAGAGAAGGATTCCTCAAAAAATTAAAAAAATAAAACTACTATATGATCCAACAATTGGATCCCAACTATTGGGTATACACCAATTATTGGGTATATATCCAAAATTAATGAAATCAGTATCTTGAAGACATAACTGCACTCCCACGTTAATTGCAACATTATTCACAATTGCCAAGATATGGAAATAACTTAAATGTTCTTCCACAGATGAATGGATAAATAAAACATGAAATACACAATGAAATATTACTCAAACTTAAAAAAGAAGGAAATCCTGACATTTGCAACAACATGGATGAAACCTAGAGGACATTATGTTAGGTGAAATAACTCAGAGAGAGAAAGACAAATACTGTGTGCTCATTTATATGTGGAATCTAAAAAAGTGAAAAATAGTGTAGGCTCTGTGGGAATTAAAATCAATTTCATTACAAAGATTAATATAACTTGATGACATTTGAAATGGGCGAAGATACAAAAAGTAAGAAGTGTATGTAGCCTGTGACTGCCAGTGGACCAAGGAGCAAAATATATAAACTAAAGAGGTACTTGATTCATTGTTTACCCAGAAAAAGTTTTTCAATTGAATTGAATCTAATAAAACTTTTCTTTAATTGCTAGTTTTCCCAATAATGAGAAATGAAGTTTGTAATTACAAATGTGTATACTGAGGATTGTTGATGCACATATTACTTATTACTTAGGGACAAAATTAAATTTCTTGAGTTTAAAATGTTGTTATACTTTTTCCTTGGGTTACTTATTTCTAAATAGTCACGATAAAATATTTTTTTATCAAGACTGTTTCAAACTTACTAATACAGAATAACAAGGGAAAATTAAAATAATATTACTTGTCAAATCAATGAAAAACAAGAAGGTAATTTAAAAAAATATTTATTTATTTTGAGAGCGAGCAAGCAAGCGAGCAAGTGTGTGGAGGGGCAGAGGGAGAGAGAAGTATCCTGAAGCAGACTCCCTGCTAGCACAGAGCCCTATTTGGGGCTCGATGCCAAGATTCTGAGATCATGACCTGTGCTGAAATCAAGAGTCAGCCACTTACCCAAATGAGCCACCCAGATGCACCAAGAAGGTAATTTAAATGTGAACCAAGTGGTAGCACCTTAAAAACCAGTTCTAGGATGAAGTGTATGTGTGAACTCTGAATTATTTTTTTCAACTTCTTGTGAGTCTTAAACTCTTTCAAAATAAAAAGGCCCTAAAAAAAAACACAGTGCCAGGACGCCCGGGTGGCTCAGTCAGTTAAGTGTCTGACTCTTGATTTCAGCTCATGTCATGATCTCAGGGTTGTGAGACTGAGCCCCGTGTCTGGCTCTGTGCTGAGTGGAGAGTCCACTTGAGATTCTCTCTCTCCCTCTCCCTCTGACCCTCCCCCTACTCGTGCTCTCTCTAAATAGATAAATAAAATCATAAAAAAAAAAAAAGACAGTGCCGAATACCGGTAATGAGAAAATACCATGAACCACTAAGAAGAACGCACTTAATAATAAAAGGATAAAACAAAAAATGCCTCCGATATGTAAAGGTTCATGGGGTTACTGAATTCAATTAATTTCGAGTTGCAAATTATTTAGTAAGTGACCACTACCATTCTGAAACTCATTAATATTAATCTGTAAAGCAAATCAGATTATAATTAAGTCTGTCTCTGACTTAAAAGTGCAGAGTCTGACTACTTACTCTACTCGTCTCTGCTTATACTTGACATTAAGCTGGGAACAACTAAATAATGTATCTCCAACATGAATATTTCTGCTGTACTCTAGGCTTTTTCTCAAACTTCCTACTCATCATTCAGATGTTGAATAGAAACTTCAAATTTACAGGTCCTAAGCTGAGCTCTTGATACCTACCCTCAAACCAGCTTTTCTTCTAGTCTTCTCTATCTCAGTTAATGTCACATCTTTAGTTCCAATTGCTCAGGTCAAAAATGTTAGTGTCATCCATGTCCTGCTGTTTTCCTTATGCCTCAAATATTAGTAGTTAGCAAAACTCATTAGCTCTACTTTAAAAAATAAACCATAACTGAACACTTCTCTTCACACTCACTGGCAATCCTCTGGTCCAACCTGCTATCATCTTGGTCCTGAATTAGTGTCATGATCTCCTAACTGACGTTTCTCTGACATCACACACAGATATCAATTTCAGGTACATTGTGGATCTAAATATGAGAGGTACAGACAATGTATTTTTTGAGAAATAACATAGAAGTTCTTAATGATGTTGGAAAATGGAAGAACTGGAGAAAACAAAAAGGCTGATAAACTACATTAAAATTCAGAATGTAATGTCGTTAAAAGACTCCATTAAGAGACTGAAAAGGAAATTCACAAGATAAGAAAAGGTATTTGCAACATATATAACCCACAAAGGCTTATAGCCAATATATATAAAGAACTATGATATAAAGGAAAATACAAACTAATAGTAAAATGGTCAAGGGACACGAACAAAAATTTCAAACATATGGCAGGTGCTCAACTTCATTAGTCATGAGAGAAATGTAAATTAAAAGTACACTGACATGCACTATACAGTGGCTAACTGAACATACTAAAAAAGAAAAAAAGAAAGAAAGAAAGAAAGGAAGAAAAGAAGAAAGAAAGAAAGAAAGAAAGAAAGAAAGAAAGAAAGAAAGAAAGAAAGAAAAAGAAAGAAAGAAAAAGAAAAGAAAAGTACATTGACATAGGAGTGCCTGTCTGGCTCAGTCAGAAGAGTGTGTGACTCTTGATCTCAGGGTCGTGAGTTTGAGCCCCATGTTGGGTGTAGAGATTACTCAAAAACAAAATCTGAAGGGGTGCCTGGGTGGCTCAGTTAGGCTCTGACTCTTGATTTCAGTTCCATGATCTCAGGGTCATGGGAACAAGCTCCGCATCGGGCTCTAAGCTCAATGCAGAGTCTGTTGGGGCTCTCTTTCTCCCTCTTTCTCTGCCCCTCCCCTGCTCTCTCCCTCTCCCCCTCCCAAGTAAATAAACAAACAAATCTTTTTAAAAAAAATCTTAAAAAAATAAAAGTACATTGACATACCACTTTACACACATCACAATGGTTAAAATTAGTCTTATAATACCCACGTTCTTGAGGATGTGAAGCAACTACAATTCATAAATGGCCAGTGGAGTGTAAAGAAGTACAACCAGTTTTGAACTGTTTGTTGTTATACACTAAATTAAAGTGATATTGCATTCCTATGTTTGTACCCAATAGAAATGAGCACAAATGTGCAACAAAAGCATATATAATGTTATAAACAACATGTTTCATAATTTGTCAAACTGGGGGAAAAAAAAACCCAAGTCGATCAACAATAAAAAGTACTTTTTTTGCAGCAATGAAAATAAATGAAGAATGCCACATAGAACAACACGAATGGGTCAATAAGTCCTGACTATCATTTTACAGCCTCACATTCAAATATGAGCGAGGGGAGCCTGGGTGGCTCGGTGGGTTAAGTGTCCAACTCCTGATTTTGACTCAGGTCATGATCTCAGTGTCGTGAGTCTGAGACCCCATTGGGCTCTGCACTCAGCAGGGAGTCTGCCTGAGATTCTCTCTTTCCCTCTGCCCCTCCTCCCCCTCTTTCTCAATTAAATAAATACATCTTTATTTATTTTTTTTTAATTAATGATTTTTTATTATATTGTGTTAGTCACCATACAGTACATCCCCGGTTTCCGATGTAAAGCTCGATGATTCATTAGTTGCGTATAACACCCAGTGCACCACGCAATACGTGCCCTCCTTACTACCCATCACCGGCCTATCCCATTCCCCCACCCCCCTCCCCTCTGAAGCCCTCAGTTTGTTTCTCATAGTCCATAGTCTCCCATGCTTCATTCCCCCTTTTGATTACCCCCCCCTTCTTTATCCCTTTCTTCCCCTACCGATCTTCCTAGTTCTTATGTTCCACAGATGAGAGAAATCATATGATAGTTGTCTTTCTCTGCTTGACTTATTTCACTTAGCATTATCTCCTCCAGTGCCAATAAATACATCTTTAAATATGAGCAAAACAAGTAAAGTTTTGAGTAGGAAAAAAGGACAACAAAATTTATAATCAAAGACAACAACCATGACCTCTTAAAATGACCATTCATATCTTAAGCATATCAGAAAAAAAATTACCAACATGAAATAAGAACAGAACATTATAATTTAAAAAAAAAAACAAAAATAGGTAAAAGAAACATCCAAACAACAACAAAAATGGTGTTGGATGTTGATAGCTGACATGAAAATTCAACAGAAAGAACGGAACATAAATTCAGGTAATCTATCTGAATGCAAAAGCACAGATGTTGGTTAAAAAAAAAAAAAAAGACCAAAAAAATATGAAAATTTAAATAGCCCCCAACTTCTAAAACTAAAACATAGATGTTGTAGGAAGAGAGAAAATAGATGGGATAATTTGAGACTTCCAGAAACTGAAAGTCATGTGTTTCATATGGAAAGAGACCCCAACTACCTAGAAAAATGTATGAAAATAAAGCCACACCAATTTATCAAACATTTTAAAGACATTGGACACAATTAACAGCCATGCAAACTTCCAAAGAGGATCAGGATCCAGAATAAGGCCGGCTAATAAAGTAGTTACTATCAAACATCTATTAATATTATGCAACTTTTAATTATATACAGTATGACTCAGATAAAAAGAAATTATGCTTTAGAACAACATGACCAAAAGTAACAAGAACTCAAAAAGAAAGAGAAAAGGTGAGCACCTTTTAGTGGAATGAAAAAAAAACCCATGACTGTAAAACTGGTTGTGCTAAATATTTTCACATAAGTGTATTATATCTGTTAATAATTTTCTATACATATATAAGTTTTCACACATTAGTATATTTTTAAAACAAGAATAAATAGAAAACTAGAAATAAGTTTGTTAGTAAGTTAAAGCAGACACTGCTGGCACCCTACCCAGTTCCCCTAGAAGATTTTTCCCAGTTCACTCACTACCCTCAGACCCCACCTTCTACATGCTTGGTGTTCATCTTCCATCTGAGGCCGTCAGATGATTGCCCTTGGGTCCTGCGGCCTCCTCCACTGTACAGACAGAAGTGCCTGGGAGTTTATACCTCTTCCCAAAGAAGCTTATAGTGACTAGTATGGGAAGTCAAAAGCCAAGCATCTTTGCATCAAGACCGGATAAACTCTGAGATGTGATTTATGCTACACAGCTCTCTGCAGGATCAGATAGTCTGGGACTGTACCTGCAATCACACCCTTGCTTAGCTTCTTCCCTTTTCTTCTCCTGCTTCCCCTAGTCTCTCACTGATCGTTTTAATGAGACCACTTCCTTAATAAATCACTTGCTACAGATTTATTTAGCGCAGATCTGGCACTGGGAGAATTCAATACTCTTCTGGAGTGCTAAGGGAGAGAAATTAACAAAGAGGTACTGATTTGCCCACTAGAACACATGCTCTTTAATAGTATGAATTGTGTATTGTC
>NW_024423319.1:93629890-93638062 GCF_017311325.1 Ursus maritimus
TTTATCCCTTTCTTCCCCTACCGATCTTCCTAGTTCTTATGTTCCACAGATGAGAGAAATCATATGATAGTTGTCTTTCTCTGCTTGACTTATTTCACTTAGCATTATCTCCTCCAGTGCCAATAAATACATCTTTAAATATGAGCAAAACAAGTAAAGTTTTGAGTAGGAAAAAAGGACAACAAAATTTATAATCAAAGACAACAACCATGACCTCTTAAAATGACCATTCATATCTTAAGCATATCAGAAAAAAAATTACCAACATGAAATAAGAACAGAACATTATAATTTAAAAAAAAAAACAAAAATAGGTAAAAGAAACATCCAAACAACAACAAAAATGGTGTTGGATGTTGATAGCTGACATGAAAATTCAACAGAAAGAACGGAACATAAATTCAGGTAATCTATCTGAATGCAAAAGCACAGATGTTGGTTAAAAAAAAAAAAAAAGACCAAAAAAATATGAAAATTTAAATAGCCCCCAACTTCTAAAACTAAAACATAGATGTTGTAGGAAGAGAGAAAATAGATGGGATAATTTGAGACTTCCAGAAACTGAAAGTCATGTGTTTCATATGGAAAGAGACCCCAACTACCTAGAAAAATGTATGAAAATAAAGCCACACCAATTTATCAAACATTTTAAAGACATTGGACACAATTAACAGCCATGCAAACTTCCAAAGAGGATCAGGATCCAGAATAAGGCCGGCTAATAAAGTAGTTACTATCAAACATCTATTAATATTATGCAACTTTTAATTATATACAGTATGACTCAGATAAAAAGAAATTATGCTTTAGAACAACATGACCAAAAGTAACAAGAACTCAAAAAGAAAGAGAAAAGGTGAGCACCTTTTAGTGGAATGAAAAAAAAACCCATGACTGTAAAACTGGTTGTGCTAAATATTTTCACATAAGTGTATTATATCTGTTAATAATTTTCTATACATATATAAGTTTTCACACATTAGTATATTTTTAAAACAAGAATAAATAGAAAACTAGAAATAAGTTTGTTAGTAAGTTAAAGCAGACACTGCTGGCACCCTACCCAGTTCCCCTAGAAGATTTTTCCCAGTTCACTCACTACCCTCAGACCCCACCTTCTACATGCTTGGTGTTCATCTTCCATCTGAGGCCGTCAGATGATTGCCCTTGGGTCCTGCGGCCTCCTCCACTGTACAGACAGAAGTGCCTGGGAGTTTATACCTCTTCCCAAAGAAGCTTATAGTGACTAGTATGGGAAGTCAAAAGCCAAGCATCTTTGCATCAAGACCGGATAAACTCTGAGATGTGATTTATGCTACACAGCTCTCTGCAGGATCAGATAGTCTGGGACTGTACCTGCAATCACACCCTTGCTTAGCTTCTTCCCTTTTCTTCTCCTGCTTCCCCTAGTCTCTCACTGATCGTTTTAATGAGACCACTTCCTTAATAAATCACTTGCTACAGATTTATTTAGCGCAGATCTGGCACTGGGAGAATTCAATACTCTTCTGGAGTGCTAAGGGAGAGAAATTAACAAAGAGGTACTGATTTGCCCACTAGAACACATGCTCTTTAATAGTATGAATTGTGTATTGTCCTTTGGACAAAAAAAATCCAAGACCTAAAGTTTCATTAGTCAGTGGTGACTGAAATGCAGGAAAGACAAGTTGCAATGGCAACAAAAACAAGAATACTGGAGGATCTATTGTGCCATTAAAATCAGCCCAATACTATAAGTTATATTTAATTAAAAGCCCTTCATGTTTTTATTTTTATTGTTTCTTTTACATATAGTAGTTCCAGGGAATTTTAGGTTTGCCTTCAGGCCTAACATGCTGTATTTTGTTTGAATTAAGATTGCACCAAATCCTCTTGCAGACCCACATATCTCCTAATCACCCTTTGTTAAGTTTGTTAACACAGTCATGTATGCTACTGCAATATGAAGCAGGAAAGAGGACAAAGGATATTTCCGCTAGAGAATGTACAGACTTTGGCATGTTTTTATATTAGCAAATGCTATTTATTTGTTTCAAGATTATTATCTTTTAAAGGTTTGTAGGGCAAATCTTTGAATTTCCATTGGATTTTCTACATAGATCCACTAGTTTGAATCTGGAAAATTGTATACAAGAACATTCTCCTTAGTCTCTTTCCTACATTTAGTGACCTAGGGCAAATCACTTAGCATCTGTAAACCTCAGTTACCCCATTTGAAACTGAGGCAAATCCTGCTAATAGGCATGTTAGTCTTAAAAAACATTCATGTAGTTTATATCTGTGAACAATATAGTAACTTTTGAATCTAGAACTTCCTTTCAAGATGATATGGCTCAAAAATCCCCATCCTGAGTGAAAAAAATTGTGACCCTGAGATGATGATAATGAATGCATTTGACACATATTAGAAACCAAATGATTTCAAGAATATTTGATTTAATAAGGACCTTTATTATAAGCTATGAGGGATTACTTCACCTTTATATGGAATTATTCTATAGTAATTTATGGAAGCATGTTTTCAATTGTATCTGACATAATAATCAAAACTGCTCACTAAAAAAATAAATAAATGTCACCTTGAGCTTTATATAACTCTGATCTGAGACCCATAAACTATTTAGAATTCATTAATACTATAATTCTATTTGTTTCATATTGGATTTCCATTCCTCAATAAAATGTAATCTCTATAGAGTTATTAAAAATCAATCAATCAATAAAAATAAAAGTAGGAATTGTGGGGGCGCCTGGGTGGCTCGGCTGGTTGAGTGCCTGACTCTTGGTTTCAGCTCAGGTCACGATCTCAGGGTCTTGAGCGTGAGCCCCATGTCAGGCTCCTCACTCAGCAGAGAGTCTGCTTCTATCCCTCTCCCTTTGCCGCTCCCCTGTTCGTGCTCGCTCTCTCTCAAATAAATAAATAACTCTTAAAAAACAATAAAAGTTGGAATTGTGATTTGGTTACCCCCATGTACTAGCATCGAACCTGGTACGAGACATGTAATAAGAGTGTAACCACGTAAATGTAAATGGTCCTATATCTCAAGGGCACATGGTTTTAGCCAAGTGACCAAGTATTCTCCACTGTCCATTGCTGACCCCCTGCTTTGCCTTGACCCAACTTTAGTCAGCCTTCTATGTTTCCTATGGGCCCCTGAGCTTGGCTTGTCCCCAAGCCTGAGCAAGCACAAATAAAGTGGAACATGCCTCCTTCCTTGGCTTCTCCTGGGAATCGGCTTACCACACGGCGACTCTTTTCCTATCAGTCGCCACCAGTCGTTTTCCTTTCCTTGTCCGGCTTTCCCTCCCAAGAGTCTGCTTATCTCTTCTTGTCCCACCTTTAGCTTTTCCTGTTTGATTTTTTGAGACGCTTGCAGGTTTCTGCGATCTAATTTCTCCAACTATTTCAATAGTCCCTTTCTCTCCCTTGCAATAGTCATTTTGAATAAAAGCCTTTCCTTACTAAGTTGTTTTTTCTTTCATGTAAGTTTTCCATGGGGGTAGTTTAAATATCCAACCTTCCCTGGGAAAGAAAATCAATTACTAAAAATATATTTATGTCTTATCAAAAAAGATTAAGTAGATTACGATAATATTCTTTTAGATAAACTTTTTTGCTTCCATGAAATAATTTTATCTATTAAATAGAACTTACTTTCCAAGGTCACATTGTATTTCTGGTATTATGGTTGGTTTCGGTAATTCAGTAGTTAATCTCAGTAAATACCAGAACTCGAGAGCCACATCAGGCTGAAAAATAACGCTGGTGGAGAAAAATATACAAAATCTTGTCAGTGGTTTTAGTTTGTGTAATAAAATTGGCAGAAAAAAATCCTCAACAGGTGGTTTCAAATACAATATTTGACAACTGCTCTGTGATACATTCTACTATTGTTTTAGATGTATTATTAAGTTTTTGGTGAGAAGATCACTTCGTTATTCAGAAAAAGTGTCACCATTAATATCTGTTTAATAAATACCTGTTGAATGAATGAAAAATATTTCAACGTTAATGAATTCAAATGTCTTGCAGGAGCAATAACAAGGAAAGTCCTGTTTCCTGTGATTAAATCCAATTTAGTTCATTGAATTAAACCCATGTATATTTTCATGTGAAGGCTATCAAGTGACATGCAACTCTGGAGACCTTCCTTTATCAGCATGTACTCACTTTTGGGGGAAACAGAACCTGTGACAGTCTAAAAGTATAACTGGAAAAAAAATAAATAAAATTATAACTGGGCTGCTATCTCACCTCTGTCATCTTTTATTTGAGCAGACTTGAACAAGTCACTTAAAATCATTTTGAAGGCTTTATTTCAAAGGATCAACAATAAAATAAAACGCCACACTCAAACCATACCTTTCATCTCTACAGCCTGTAGTCGCTGGAGAATACTGTACGACATAGCTGATACATTCTAGCGGAGGCAGTGTAAGTTCCTTGAGTCCATTAAGGGCAGCATTGGAAAACTGCACATCTAAGTGAAGCATTCTCTTTTTTGGATTAGAGAGAGGTATTTCAATGTAAATGCTCTCCTAGAATTACAGAGCAAATATATAATCAGCTGTTAGTGTCAGCATAGAGTGAGTCATTGTTCTATAAAAGCAAATGCAAAGAAAAGGCCATTTGTTTTATTTTTCTCTTTGATCCACTATTAAATATATCTCACTTACTTTTAATCTCTTGTATGTTTTTCTTGACTCGTCTTGGTAAATGGTATTTTTTTCAACAACAAATACTCCAAGACATCCATCTAGCTAAATGCTAAGGAAAGTGTAAAATTACATTTAAAATACAGTTTTCTTCAATATCATTATTACCATGAGGTCCATTTGTCAATGTTTTCTCTAGCTGTGGTACTCAAACTTTAAAATGCATAAGAATCATCTGCAGAGGTTGCTAAAAAATAAATTACTGGCCCCCTGCCCCAAAGACTCTGATTCAGTAGCTCTGGGATGGGGCCTGATGGTATGTATTTCTCAAAAGTTCTGCTGATCCAGAGGACACATGTTAAGTACCTCTGTATATCAGCATCAAGTGCTAGGGAAAAGCTGAACTAAGAAGACAAATTATGCTGATAATACCACTATCTTCTTGTTTAGATTCTTTCCTTCCATTCTGGTTTCTCCTGTCCTGCCTCCCCTAGCTATATCCACTCAGCCCTGGAAGGCACTCTTCAGGTTCCAAGACATTTCTTGATCCCCGGTCTGACCCATTCTGGCTAATGAGTTATATTTCATTCCATTACAGCCATGATCTCCACTGTAGTAAAAGACATTAATTGAAAAAAAAAAGTGTTAAAGGTGATTAATAGACAGGACATATCTCAGTCTTAAACAAAGACGAGTTGTCTATAATGCCTTAACCTAATGAAATGGAAAATGTTAGCATTTCAGTCATAATTCAAAGCTTGGTAATGGACGTACTTTAGGACTTGGAGGTATTTTGAAACTTATCATATTACAGAAACGACAAAAACCACCTCGATACTAAGCTGGTAGGGACAGGTGGTAATGGGAAGAGAGTTATTCACAAAAAATATCTTCAAGATAGACATTACAGCTTCACCCAAGGAATGAACATTTATTGATTACCGATATATAAATAAACGAGTGGATAAATGTTACGTTTTAGGGGAATGGAAATAGCATTGAGTGTGGCGAACAACATCTGGTAAGGAGAGATGAAAAACAAGAATATCTACAAATTTACAATTAAATCATGATATCATTTATTACAAATCAGATTTAATTATAAATGCATTGGAAAAAGGCTATCTACAATAGTTTCAGGAGATATTAGAATCATGGATTTCTAAAATATGTGGGCATTTAAATTGCTATAGTAAAATAACTAATGTTCATAATTAGAGAAGGAAAAATAAAAATATAAATTGAAAAAAACCGAATAATGACATTATGTCACAGAGTTTATCATTTCCTAGGCAATCTGAAGTATTTCATGAGACTTCCAGAATTTAGCCTCCTTGGAAGTTTCTAAGGGTCAAACAAATCAACATTAAACCATATGCCAGGATAACAAATATAAACAACCATATATTGGCCTAGAAACTTTGTCCAGTTCTTTAGACAGAAAACTGAAATGAGGTGTCTTTGGACTATACATTTGTCCTGGTCTTTTACTCAGATAGTTCTCAGAGAAGGTTACTGTCAGTTTAAAACAATGCTGTAGCTTATTTTTCACAGAAGTAAAAATAGTAGGATCTAAACCAGCGATTTTCAAAATGTTTTCATCACAACCTAGAGTAATTCATTTTACACCACGACCTGGCCCACATACACATTCCACTGAATAAAAAGATTCACAAAACAATCCCTACTCTTCCCACATGTAACATTCTCTGATGTCTTCTATTCTCTTTTGTTCTATTCTACTTCCTAAAAAAAAAAAAATAATACTTGTTTTGAACCACTCACATTTTTTTGAGACCTATACATTGAAAAACTCTAGTCTAAAGAGGAATGAAGTACTGGAATATCGAATTGCTTTATGTCTCATCACATATAGACTTTGAACACAAAGTAAAACAAAACCACTTTCAATCTACTGTCATCGCTGCGAACTAGAAGCCATATAACAGAAGCGCGCCCTAGTGTTACAAATGTGCTACATTCTATGGTTGGCCGAAGCTTAAGAGATGAACATGAGGATGGCAGCTCTGGGGCACTTGTGTAACAGCCTCTCTTTGACACATCCATGGCAAATATCCCTACTGAATCACTTCCCTCTTTTCCAGTAGGTCTGGACACCCCCTCAAAATTGAGCAGCCTTCCAGAGAGCAATCGTTAATTGCTTCGAACTACCTGCACCAAAGCAGTACTGCAGTCTCTAGGGAAAGCCTGCAATGGAATTCTCTGGGGCCTCAAAACCAGCAATAGACTCAATAGAAATGAATGTTTCATTATAGTAAAAAGCTTTAAGTTTCCAATTAATTAAGAGTGCTGTATTTCTAGTCCGGTAAAATACATGTCAAATTTAACTACAATATTATAAAAAATAATTTCTAACTTTCATTATAATTTGAATATTTTAAGTTTAAATAGATAAAAACCGCTAAATTACACCTTTAAAATATAGTATTGTATGAATAATCTCTTTTAAATATACATCCGCCAAAATACTGTCAAAATTAATTTAGACAAGATTAATTTTCTATTTCTTAAGGCCATAAAAATTAGGTATTTCTTTAAATATTTCATGCACTCAGTAAGCTTAAGAGATTTTTGTCATTCATCATTTGATGAGATGATCCAAATTTGTAAGTTTATTCTTGAAATACCTCCTTTGTGTTAGCTATATAACCCAAAAATACATAACTATTTTCAAAACATGAAACACTGTATAAACAAGTCATCTGCGAAAATGGTTAATAGTCTTATTGTCTAAGGCATCCTGCCACCCCCATTCCATTTTATGACAAATAACTCTCAATCAATAGGAAGAATAAAGCCAGCTGAATTTCTGTGACTACACTCTCTATATAAAAGGTGTGAAATATCTGGCTAGTGTATGTCTTGTCAATGGCGTGTTCTTCCACCTTGATAAGTGGTTTTATAAGAATGAAATCACTCAGTTATAAGAATAACTCTCTCCCCATTTTAGAATTAAATGTATATCAATTAGGACTGATTTTGTTTTTGAAATTCAATGGAGATAGTGACCTTTTTTTTTGTCTTTTGTCTTTATATGGTCTCTTTTGGGTGCAGTGGTAGACAGCATTCCTTTATAAGGTGTTTAGTATTTTTCTCTGGATTGTACATAAGGAATATTTTAACTAACATAATGACTGCTTAAAGAAATTGCTTCCATTTTTCATAATCCTTTTGTAAAAGAATAAATTATGTATATTTAATCCTGTGGAATATAAGTAAAGATTTTAAACCATGAAGACATTCATAGATGTTGAAATTTAGAACACTGAAAAAATTCACTCAGCTAAGATTGGAATATATTTAAAATACGTACAAACAGATGTACTGAATTTTGCAAATTATAAACTTTCTCAGAGGAAGTTTGAACACCTATATTCATTTTAATTTTTAAAAAAATTTTTCTTTCTTTCTTTCCTTTTCTTTCTTTCTTTCTTTCTCTTTTTCTTTCTTTCTTTCTTTCTTTCTTTCTTTCTTTCTTTCTTTCTTTTCTTTCTT
>NW_024423319.1:93638078-93686403 GCF_017311325.1 Ursus maritimus
TCTTCCTTCCTTCCTTCCTTCCTTCCTTCCTTCCTTCCTTCCTTCCTTCTTCCTTCCTTCCTTCCTTTAAAAGGGAGGGGGGTAGATGGGGAGGGGCAGGGAGAGAATCTTAAGCAGGCTCCACTCCCAGTGCAGATCCCGACACGGGGCTCTATCTCACAACCCTGAGATCATGACCTGAGCTAAAATTAAGAGTCAGATGCTTAAATGACTGAGCCACCCAGGCGACCCCCCCCCCAATATTCATTCTAAAACAAATATAAAATATTTTCAGGAGTACCTGGGTGGCTCAGTCGGTTAAGCATCTCACTTTGGCTCAGGTCATGATCTTGGGGTCCTGGGATCAGCCCCTCGTGGGGCTCCGTGCTCAGCGGGGAGTCTGCTTGTCCCTCTCCCTCTGCCCACCCCCCACCCTGCTCATGCTCTCTCTCAAAAAATAAATAAATAAATAAATAAATCGTTAAAAAATATTTTCAGCGTCTAAATATAATTTATATGCTTATTATTTTCTTAAAACAGAAGAAACATTCTGAGAGATTTAAAAACAGGTCACGTCATTCCCCTCATTCCACTCTCTAGTGGCTTCTTGTTGCACACATGGAATAACATCTCGTCTTGCCCTCTGAGGTCCTGCAAGATGTGGCCCTGCCGGGACCTCTGACCCCCCACACACTGCCCCCGACCACTGCCATTTCTGTCCAAGCTCCAGCCTCACAAGCATCTTTTCTGTTCCTGGAATGCCTGGGCTCCTACCTACTACCTCCCATTCCACCAAGCTCATTTTGTTCCGAGGGCTGATATATTTGTCAGTTGTTCTACCTGGGTGCATTTCCCCAGTCTTCATGCCACAGTCAACAAAACTCTGGACTATTTTTCTTGGTACAACTATCACTAAACTTAGCTTAGGCATTTATAATCACCATAACAGATACACTGAATGGACTAAACTTGGTAGAGTATCATCTGAAAACGGTTTCTCTTCCACTACTGATCTCCAAACCTGGCAGAATCTCCCTTTCTCCACCTCATTGTTTTCTCAGGATAGTTCCCGATGCCAGAGAAGTCTTGTCAGATCTTTAGAGAGGTACAAAATCGATCAACACTTCTATTTCATAGCCAATGAATGTTTTTCCTGACCTTTCCTCCTGCTTTACCCCCTCCCTACCCCCAGGACATGTAGTAATTTTTCTGACTGTGAGGAAGAAGGTAGACGTAACCTGCTCTTTTCAAGCCCTTGCTCTAACTTCCTCTCCTGTAATCACTATGTTAATATGGCTCTTTCAGGTTACAGGATGAAGATGGGATGAGAGGTAAAAGAACAAAGGCCATTTACTTAATTGATACTGATTGATCTTTTCCAGTTGACTTTCTAGGTCCTTCTGTTTTCGTCTTTCTAGCATTACCCCATGTAGACTTTTTCTTCTGGGTTCTTCTCACTCTAGTAGAATGTATGTTGAGCAGATCCTTTTAAAATAGCCCAAGTCCAGTCTCCTTGCACTGAATAGAATCCACTTTGATCTACAAGGTCTTGTCATGTACCAGTGGAAGTGCAGCTGCTGTCACTCTAGCCATTTTCCCTCCATCCATGGTCCAGTCTTTTAGCAAGAACTCACCAAAATCCAATGGGCATTAAGCTGTCAGTTTCCACTCCTTAAAGAAGCCACTCTCCCTGTCTTTGTGTTCTGGCCAACGCATACAGAAGCTGGATGTGTGTGATAGGCTAAAGATCTCTCATCTTTCTTGACATGGCAGAAATATCCCTTCAGCAAAATTCTGTGCTCCCCTTCATAATATGAAGACATCATTGGGCAGGAGCTGCCCAACCAGAGGTAATATTTCCCAAACTCTCTTGCACCCAGGCATAGCCATATGACTAGCTCTCTCCCACAGGATGTGGGTGGAAGTGATACGTGTTGCCTGTGTGACGACATGATTAAGAAACCAGTGGTAATTCTTTTCCGTCTCCATCTATATGCAGGAACTGCTGAATTCCTAAAGGTTGATGGAAGCACAATATGGGAGGAGGCTGGTTCACAACATGGCAGATACCACCAACCAACTGGGAACAAGTGCACCAGAGTGTTACAATTATTAAGGACTTCTATTGTGTTAGGCCACTGAAATGTTGCAGTTGGTCAAGACAGCTAAAAACACCATAACTAAAACATTTAGTGAGTCCTTAATAAATGGCATATCAGCATCTTTCATAACATGGAGACAGAATTATCTATGGTTCTCAGGTTTGTGTCTTTACTTGAAAATGTTAAGACAAGAGAAAAACTTTCCATAAAATATCTTTTTTCAATGTTATTTTTGTTTTCTGTCTGACTCCACTAGAATGTTAGCTCCATGTAAATAAGGGCCTTGTTTGTAACATTCATCACTGTTCCTCAGCATCTAGAATAGCGCAAAGGATACCAGGGACAATAAATACTCGTTAAAGAATAAACATGCAATTTATAAGAGACTTCAGTGTTTGTATATAAACCTAATAATGGTTAATACATCTGATATTCTGGATACATTGAACTACATAATATAGCAACCACTGATAAAATCTTAGAAGGAGTTTAAACATCTCAAGTTAACCTAGGCTACCTCCTCTCATGAAAGTTACTGTTAAGGACAGCTCTGAGAAAGATAGTGGGTTAAATTTATCATTTGGTTGCCAGTTCACACCTTCTCTGAACAGGGAAAATTTAATTCACTGACTATTTGCACTGAAAACCTCATCACTTCCTATTCTAACTCGGTCAGAGTAATTAAGATTATGTTTTTTGCCCATAAAAGCTTGATGGAGTCAATGACAATTCAATATGCACTAGCAGGAAGTATTTCCCACCATATCCTCTCTCAGAAGATAATCATGAGTTCATTTTATTTTATATTATCATTTTTTAATTTAAAGATTTTATTTATTTACTTGAAAGAGAGAGAGAGAAAGATAGCGAGAGAGAGCACAAGCAAGGGGGGAGAGGGAGAAGCAGGCTCCCTGCTGAGCATGAAGCCCGACATGAGGCTCCATCCCAGGACCCCGGGATCATGACCTGAGCCACCCAGGAGCCCCCATGGGTTCATTTTAAAGGGATTATTTCTGGGGTGCCTGGCTGGCTCGGTGGGTAAAGCATGCAACTCTTGATCTCAGGGTCATGAGTTCAAGCCCCATGTTGGGCGTGGAACCTACTTAATTAAAAAAAATTAAAGGGGTTATTTCTGAGGTCCAAAACACACAATATTAATTTAAGTTAGGCATATTATTGAGGAAATTTTCAATTTTAATTTTATTCCATTTAAAAACATCACCAAGTCAGTAAACAAACTGTATCAAAGGGTATTTAAAAATGTACCATGTAATTCAGAGGAAGTGATAACTATAGTCTGTCCCAGTAATTTTCCTAATTGAAAAGTCAGTGCCAGCAGTTTAGAACTCAGAGGAAACGGGCAGATAGCTGAAAACTAGAAACACCCCTGTCATTCCTCTGTTACTGCCACCTGCATGCCGCTAGAGCTAAGGGAGTGATGCTTCACACCTCTACATCCAACCGGAGACAGAGTGCAGATGTGCAATCAAGGTGGGCTGCCAGTGCCAGACTGGGGGATGATGTGGGAGTGAGCATGTACTTGCCAGGCACTGAGGAGCTGGGAAAAAGTCAGAAACTCCTTTAGAGTCTATAGGTTTGTTCATGTGTATTCAGACATTTACCATAACCTTGGGGGCGGGGGTGGGGCTGAGGCAGCTATCAAAAGCAGTGGCAAACAGAAATGTATCTGATTGCAGGGAAGGATCCCTAGGATGTAGCCTCCTGCTTAAGTGTTTAAGATAGGGTCTCTCTCCCTCTGCTGTCTGTATACGCACATACATATGTATATATGTAGAGAGCAAAATGGAGTCTCTCATGTCAAGCAACGGCCTGTGTCAAGCAATGATGCAAGCAGTTAAAGGTACTGCAGCTACAAGATATTACCGGGACCAACGTCTGCTGACACTGCAGAACTGATAAGGAGCAGAAGCCGAGTAGGTCTGCAGTGGCCCAAAACCGATTCAATCCCTTTAAAAAGGGGAGGATTTTGGCAGCAAACTCTCAGACTCTTCAGACATGACTTCTCTATGACCACTTAAAAAAGGCAGCTGCTGTTGAAGGTTCTACCCAATTGAACAGAACCGAGATCCTTCATTGCTTGAACATACAAAGTAGTAAGTGCCCAAAGCTGACTCGGACGGGACCGAGGCCTCACCTCAACGGCGCACCCACAGACTGACTTCGCGTTTGGGTCGTTCATTTCCTACACCCTTCTGTTGTCTCGTTTGTTGTGTTGCTTGTCTTCTGTTCTGTTCTGTGTGCCGTGTAAGAAGCCAAGGTTAATCACATGGTGAATTGTCATTGAGTTTGGAATCCTGAACCTGCTTCATAATTATGATTTAACTTTGCTTTGTGATTGATTAAAGTTGACATTGTGGAGAGACGCAACTCGTGTGTGCGCCTTCATAGCGTACTCATGACGATATATATGTATATACCTACATGTACATGTCCACATATAGTCTATATTTTATTTTCTCAAGACAAATTCAAAGCAGAATATTAATTTTTTATATCAACATCTCATGAGGAAGAAAAATTTCAATATCATGTACAACACCCATGATATATGATCTTTCACCCAGAAAAAATAAAGAATACAAAAATACCAAAAAAAGAAGAAAAACACAGCAAAATGAGTAAATCAAAAAAACACATATTTTTATTACGGACGCTAAAATTTTAAACTAAAAACTTATTGAAAATGGTTGGCAAGTCACATATGTTGTTTTGTATTAACATTTTTATGCTTGACACCAAGGGGATTAATAGTGTTTTTAACTATGCTCCTGAAGGGGAGAAAATTTCGCCATCCCATGATATGCCTTTCTGGCATATTGATTATTTTACACTGGTTATTTTTAGGAAACAACAAAGACACAAGAAGCTTCTCAGAAAACAAGTAGGAGTTACCCTTTTGTAAGAGACATTTACATGTATAAGGGAAATCTGCTTTTGTAAGAGTCTCTCCCACACTGTACCAGCAAGGGGGGGTGGAGGTGACTCTAAATCCTTAGAAACTCTTATCCAGAGAAAAGGCAAAACTGAACTCTGCACAGCAACATTACCCTTGTTTACTATGCTTTTCCTGGTCACCCCCCATAAAACTGACTTCTCTCCCCCAACATTTTGCTTTGTTTTTAGATGAAGATAGTATTTAATATTTCAGTGACAGTATTTAAGTATTGAAGCATAAGTATTTAAGGTGAAGGCTTCTGCCATTTTGGGGAGTTATTCAGTTTTCTGGGTCTCTGTCATGTATACAGGAAGGAGGTACACATGTTATTAAATTTCTGTTCGATTTTCTCCTGTTAAGTTGTCTCATGTCAATTTAATTCTTAGACCAGTCGAAAAACCTTCAAAGGTATAATGAATGTTTTCCTCCCCGACATTCTTCTCTTACTTTTTTTTTTTTTAAGATGTTATTTATTTATTTGACAGAGAGAGAGACAGCGAGAGAAGGAACACAAGCAAGGGGAGCAGGAGAGGGAGAAGCAGGCTTCCCACTGAGCAGGGAACCTGATGCGGGGCTTAATCGCAGGACCCCAGGATCATGACCTGAGCCGAAGGCAGACACTTAATGACTGAGACACTCAGGCACCCCCTTCTCTTACTAACTTGTAGAGAGACTTCTGGGTCTCACCATTAACAATACAGCGAATTTCATTAATTAAAGATTGATTACAAAATGAAAAAATTAGTCATTGAATTGTCACTGACAACAGAGCAAATATTATGGAGGCTATGACTGATCTAAGCTTAAAGCATAGGTTTTGTTCACATTCTTGTTTTGTTTTCAGAACATATTTATAACTCATTACTGTACGTTGAAATTATCGTCAGTAGGAAGATAGTAGACTGCTCTCATCATTCTCACACAGCCAAACTATATGACATACAAGAGATTTTTAAGGTCAAACAAAACGGAATAGCAGATATCACGTTAAAATTTCTAAGAGAATACTAAATAATTTACACCCAGAGATAATGGACTGCTAACAACGAATTATTGCTTACTGTGAATATAATCTGATTTTTGGAACTTATTCTAAGAAGTAACCAAATTTATGTGCCTTGAGGGTATAAACATTGCTTACATGAACCCTATTTTACAGAGATTCTGACCATCTCTAAGGAAAATGTGAAAATCTGGTTGGATGTAACAAAAGCCGAGACACAGATGGAAAATCAGAGATGGCTTAGTATCCTGAAAGCTCCATTGCTACATCTGATGATCTAAAGTTTAAATAAAATAAAATATATCTCAAAAGTTTGGTAAAACAGCAAATGCAGTAAAAAATATTAGCTAACAGTATATAGGTAAGGACAACAATTTCAGCATACTTTTGAAAGTATTTGGAAAACTTCTTCAAGAAGTGCACAAAGAGGGGCATCTGGGTGGCTTGGTCGGTTAAGTGGCTGCCTTCGGTTCAGGTCGTGATCCCAGAGTCCTGGGATGGAGCCCCGCATCGGGCTTCCTGCTCAGTGGGGAGACTGCTTCTCCCTCTCCCTCTGCCTGCTGCTCTGCCTACTTGTACTCTCTATCTCTCTGTTAAATAAATAAATAAAATCTGACAAAAGAGGTTAGCTGGAGGGAAGTTTCTTCTCTACCAATAAAAAGTGCCTTGAAAATACACCATTATGGGGATATACTATTTTTAGTTTAGACTTACTCCTCAACCCCTTTAATACCACAGCTTTATTCCATTTGTCTCTTATCTACTCCTGCTGGGGTTTTTGCTGCAGTCTATTGACATATGTAAGGGTTTCTGTTTCCTTTAAAAAACAAAACCAGCAATCATTTTTCAAAAGACACTTATGTTGTCAGTATGTAATTATTGCTAATATTAAGCATTCAATAACATTGTATGTCAACTATATTTCAATAAAAAAGATATTAATAAATAAAATCTTTTTTTTTAAAAAGTGCACAAAGAATTATGTGATGGGATTGTTTAAAAAGAATCCATACCATCTCCACCAACTAAACCGTCATGTCTGAGAGTTAAAGAGCAAATATGTTTTTACCTTAGGCAACTACTATTAGAGAGGTGGGAAAACAATAAGTTGGCGACATCACTGTCATTAGTAGCCTAACTAGATTGAGGTAGTCAAAAAAGACTCCCCTTTGCCACCAACCTCAGCTGAAAGTGTTCGCTTCCTCCAGCACACCTACCTGCAGTGACAAACAGCAATCTGGCAATTCATGGCGCTAAGTTCTGTGACTGCATTACAATGTAAAACTACTAAATGGAATGGAGGCTCAGGAATTACATTTTCATCTATGTAGACCTTGGATGTAAATGATTAAATATCTTTATGAAATAACTATGTTAACTATTCATAATGAAAAATAAGAGCAATAGTGAAATTCGTAATAATCAGAAGAAATACGCAAACAAGATGAGTTACAGGTATCACACTGTGATTCCCAAACCAGGAAAGGTTTAAAGTAAAAACCGATAGGAAATGAACACAAACCGAATGAAAACTTAGATGTGTTAAAAACAAACAAACAAACAAACAAACAAACAGGGGAGCCTGACTGGCTCAGTTGGTAGAACATGCAACTCTTAATCTCGAGGTTGTGGGTTCGAGCCTAACGTTGAGTGTAGAGAGTACCAAAAAAATAAAAATAAATAAACTTTAGAAAAACAAACCAAACCAAAACAAATTAAAAGTAACCACAGGCCCCAGATGGCATCACTTAGGCCAAATCCTCAAAGTGGAGGCTTAACATATAATCTAATGGCAGTTTCAACTCCCCCAGGAATGTAGTCTTAACTGGTCAGTCAGGAATTTTCTGACGGGTGCCGATGAATCTGTCATATACCCTCTCTACCCGTCAAAGGAAGACGAGGTAACCTGCATGATAAGACCTCTTGCCCCTTACCCTGAAGAAAAGTTACCTTGTCTGGAACAATCCTTTCCTTTTGCTAATAAATTTCTTGCCCTACCCTCCATCTATAAAAACCTTCCATTTTGTACTGCTCCTCAGAGCTCCCCTCTACTGGCTAGATGAGATGCTGCCCGATCCATGAATCATTTAATAAAGCCAATTAGATCTTCAAATATACTTGGCTGAACATTTTTTTTTTAAGAATGTATTTATTTGTTTTAGAGAGAGAGAGAGAGACAATATGAGCAGGAGGGGCAGAGGGAGAAGGAAAGAGAGAATCTCAAGCAGACTCCACGCTGAGTGCAGAGCCCAATGTGCGGCTCTATCCTGGGACCCTGAGATCATGACCTGAGCAGAAACCAAGAGTTGGATGCTTAACCAACTGTACCACCCAGGTGCCCCACTCGCTTGTATTTTTAAGACACAATAATAATGAAATTTATTACATAGGGAGGGACAAGTCTTTTATAGAAAACAGACAAGGGCCATTATTTGAAAATACATTATTTATGAAAACAATGTGTTCCTAAAAGTGTATATGCAAATATTGATTTGAAAAATGAAAACATATTTGAAGTACATTAAAAGAAACAGATGGTGTTTTCTTTTTGCTCAGTCTTCTCACTTATCCTCATAAAGTACCCTGATGGTGTATGTTTCTCAGTCTGTGTGACAATCTTTACCATTCAAAATTGAGAGTTAAAAAATCTTAATTTTTTTTTTTTTAAGATTTTATTTATTCATTTGACAGAGAGAGAGACAGCCAGTGAGAGAGGGAACACAAGCAGGGGGAGTGGGACAGGAAGAAGCAGGCTCGCAACAGAGCAGGGAGCCTGATGCGGGGCTCGATCCCAGGACCCTGGGATCACGCCCTGAGCCGAAGGCAGACGCTTAATGACTGAGCCCCCCAGGTGCCCCAAAATATCTTAATTTCTATTAGTTTTGCTTGAAGGTTAACATCTCTGCCCAAAAGGGGGGCACATCATATACCATTTCATGAGAAGATGCGAACAGTTGTCTATTAGTATTTTAGAATCACATCCTTTTTTGTTACTTTGTGTTACAGATCTCTACTCATCTCTATACCTATTTTAAACATACAGTTAATAAGGGAGCCAACATCTGTGTTTTTTGAGGTGCCACCTCATGGTCCCAATTTCTCCTGGACCCATTTAAAACGTTTTTTTCTCCTGTGTCCTGATAAAGAGATTTCTGCTAATCTAGTAATCATTTTCCACAGCAAGTAGTTTTATAAAGCTATATCATTTAAAAATAACCTATAAGAAAGGTTTTATGCTGTAGTGATAACACGGTCACGGAAATGGGACATTTTCGTTGAGTGAAATGACCCTACCATCATTATATTAAATCATTTTCCACTTAGAAGAGAATGCTTTTGCAAGCTACACTTGGGTGCATCTCAATAGTTTAACTACCCATTTTCTATGTCTCAGTAGAGATTTACCCTGAAATCAAGTGGGCAAGTAATTGATTTACAGATTTAAAGTATTTTAGTCTTTTTAAAAAATTTTTTATTTGTTGGAGCAAAAGCTCAAGATTCTAAATAATCAACTTTATGAAAAATCTATCTGCATGTTTAACAATAAAAGTAATCTTTATCATTTTAAATATTTGAGTACTAACCATAAGAAAATTAAATCAAATTAAAACATGGTTAAGAACAATTAATACTGTCCTCATGTTTCATTTAAACCAAGATTCAATATGGGGCATCTGGGTGGCTCAGTCAGTTAAGTGTCTGACTTCAGCTCAAGTCATGATCTCAGAGTCCTGGGATGGAGTCCTGCATTGGACTCAATGCTTAGCAGGGAGTCTGCATCTCCCTCTCTCCCTGCCCATGTTCTCTCTCTCTCTCTGTCTCTCAAATAAATAAGTAAAATCTTTAAAAAAAAACCTCAAGATTCAATATTTAACTTCATTAAGTAATAATAATAATAATAGACATGGATTTAGTAACACTTTAATAATTCACATAAGACAATCCTATTCCTAGTCACTATTATTTAAAATGCCAAATCTATGCCTGTTAATCCAAGTGTGTTTCAAAGTGAAAGGCCTGATGTAGAAACCACGAAGAATCAGTACTGAGTCAAGAGACTGTAGGAATCAAAGGCAGGCCTCCTCAAAATGGGCCTCTTTGGAACAAAGATTATTTTGAGTTATATAGCAATCAAAACCCAGCAGATTCAGGAAAATCTCTTTACCTCTCTCCTCAACTGCATAAAGAGGATTTAGACAGAAGACCTGCTCCAGGAAGAGAGCTATAACCACAGAAAACTACATTATACTATGAATTGGGTGTGGTAGGCAGGTAAGAACCTAGCAAGGTCAGTTTGATAGAAGTTCTCTGTATCCCCTTTTTTCCAAGAGGCCCAGCAAACATTTGCTTACCAAATATTGACTCTTTATCACCTTTATGTAAATTGCATTCCTTCCCTTTGAAGTCTCAGACCCCTACCCCCTTCTCCTTAATTCATGACATATATACCTCATTTTGCCTGTCTTTGAAATTTCCAGGTCTATGTGCATTCCCCAAACATACACTATTAAATTTTATTTTCTCTTGTTAATCTGTCTCATGTCAGTTTGATTCTTAGTCCAGCTAGAAAGACCTTGAGGGGACAGGATATTCCTGATCCCTGACAAGAGCATAATCCTGCTTTTATCATACGTGTGAGGGCAAGCATGTAGGCTAAGGTTAAGTTTGCTCTTGGTAACTCTTAAAACATGCATGTAGAATTCTAATCAGCAAAGCTACTATAAGATACCATAGGGCTAAAAGATGTTTTCCATAAGCACTTAAGGTCCGTATTACTGGATTTGAAATAAAACTGCTATAATTTGAATAATTTATTCTAATATGTTCATTTAATATGGATTTTTTCAGGGAAGGCAATTTAAGTGTACGACACAAAAGCTCTGTTTGCAAAAAGACAGAGTCTATGAACATTTAATGGGTTCTTACCAGAGCAAGGCATTTCATTTCAATAATGTTTACTGGTGGTCCGGGAGAGCTATGAATCTCAAGATAATACCAGAGTTGGAAATTGCTAACACTATCATCTGAAAAACAAAAAACAAAAACAAACATCTCTTAATGTAGGCTTCAGAATGCCATACTTAACATAAAAATTTGAGAAACATTAGTAGATACCATTTTCAAACTCTTTTTGATGAACTCATTTGTCAAGAGAGGGAAGTGGAGGGTGAAAAGCTGATTGCATTACAATTTGTGAGTGCAAAAAGAAGCACCAGCCTGCATGGCCATGAGCTTGCCCTATAAAAGCTCCCTGTCCTCTGCCTGCCCCAGGAACTCATTACATTCCCCACTAAAATAAGAATGTTTTACTTCTAGGTTAAGAATATTTCAAAAGAAATAACCAATCATTTTACCCCTAATTGCCAAAACATTCACATATTATATATAGAACTATCTAAGTATTATATTATAATTCACAGTGGTACATTTCCAGTCCTAAAAGATTCTAGTACAAGGACAAAATCAGGAATAGTTGATGAGATTTTTCTTTTCTTGGAAGTGTGAAAAAGGATCCAAGCAATTTAGCCTAAAGGAAGCTGGATTGGGAAAGAACTACGTGGTGAGAAAGTAATGTTCACATCTGGGTTCCCGATATTTTTTTAAGAAATAGGCATTTCTGTCGCTGGTTATGTCTAAAGTCATCCTCCCAAATCCTAACGCTGGAACCCTGGTCCACAACAGTCCTGTGTAGCAGGGTTTGTCCTGGCATCACACTCAACGTTTTCCATTTGTTAAGCCTGATCTGTTCCGCTTCTACTTTGATATTCTTTATTCTCCAATGTTGAGCTAGTCTATGGTTTAAGATGTCCTCCAGCTTCAGTTATTCACATACATATTCATATCAGTACTGTCATGTTTTAAGGATTCCAGGTACTGCTGTGTTTGACTAACTTACTTAGGTAAATCATTAGCTTCTTTGGGCCTCAGTTTCCTCATCTGAAATAAGGGGCCCAGACTAGTGGAATTCTCTCTCTCTTCTGAAAGACAGTGCTGTGTATTGTAGTACATTGTGTTGTTCGGAATTGTATGGCATGGTGAAGGGCATAAAGAAGCTCTGAAAACTAGAAGTTACCCTTTTGTAAGAGACATTTACATTTCTAAAGGAAATCTGCATTTGTAAGGCTGTCTCCCTCTCAGTACTAGGAAGTTGGGATGACTAAACCTTGAGACTGTCATATCAATGGAGAAGACAATGACCTAAATCTGCAAAACAACCTTACTCTTGCTTACTGTAATTTCCTGGAAACTTTGCATTATTGGCTCTCCATCCCCCAACATCTTTTTTTTGTCTTTAGCTAGAAATGGTATTTTAACGTAAGGGCTTGGGCCATTTCAAGGAGTTACTCATTTTTCCGGGTTTTCTCCCATGTATACAGAAGGTATACTTTTTTTTTTTTTTTTTTTAAAGGAGGGGGTGGAAAGGGCAGAGGGAGATCCCGAGAGAGAATCCCAAGGAGGCTGCACACCCACCAGAGCCCCACACAGGGCTCAATCTCACAACCCTGAGATCATGACGTGAGCCAAAATCCAAAGTCAGGATGCTTAACCGACTGAGCCACCCACGCACCCCACATGTTACTGAACTTTTGTTTGTTTTTCTCCCGCTAATCTTTCTCTTTTATTATTACATGGGGCTCTTGGCCAAGAATTTAGAAGGAAAATTCTTCCCGCCTACCAAGACCATTGTATCTTATTGCAGGGCAATGCACTACTTCATACCATATTATATTATATTATATTATATTATATTATATTATATTATACTGTATGCCACTCTATTCTGATACTTCAGCTTAAGAAGTACTTATCAAATTAGTGGTTCTTAGAACAATGCAGACATTCAGAACAATTAGCTAGTGAGAGGAAGACAGAGAAGGGCCATGTGAATTCTTATTGCAAATACTTGTGAGAAGTTCTTGAGGATGATCTTACCTCCGCATTTCAAATTGCCTTCTGTGCTTATTTTACAGACACCAACTAATTACCCTGAAACCATTAATGCACACAGAATAAGTTACCAACTTTCTACTGATGTCAGGTTACTGAGGAAACCTCTGCTCACGTTTGTATTGGCTGCTCCTTCAATTCTATGACAGTGCTGTAAGTGCTTTTATGATGTTTAAATGTGACATCTCAAAATAAACCAAAGTTGTTAAAATGAAAAATGTTTCCCCTTCTAGGTTGCTCATGTATATTTCACTGGCTTTTCCTAAGCTTTAATCCACATTGAACTCACAGGGAAAATAATTCTGGAGAGAAAGTGATGTAGGAAAGACAACAGGGTTCAAAGCCGAAGGCCAAGAAAGAATTCTTGAGATGTCTTTTGTGCAAAAAGGTAATTTTATTAAAGCACAGGGACAGGACCCGGGGGCAGAAAGAGCTGAAGTGGGGTTGTGAGGGGTGGTGGTTATATATTTACAAGTTGGGAGGGGGTTTAGGGATAGCATGTAAGTCTCTAAGGAATTTTGGAAACAAGGTCTTCAGGGCCTTGAGGGGACTTAGCTATTGTCAGGAAAAGGTCGTTTATTACCGTCTAATAAAACCTTAGTCATGAGACCCTTCAGATGTATATCGGGGGGCCATATGCTTGAGGGATGATTGCCAACATGTATCTTGAGGGGGTTAGAGATAAATGAAATTTCTAAAGGAATTTTTATACGCTAAAGTAGCCTTACAGGATCCTGGGGGAAGGGGGACTCAGGCTAGGACTGCCTTTTGCCCTTAGCAAAGTATTAACATCGAGGCAGCTGAGTTCCTAGAGGAATGTCACTTCTGCCTATTTCAGGGACTTGTCAGTGGGCTCTAGGTAGTAAGGAAATTTAATAATTTTTCTTCTGCCTTTGTTTCCCACATCAAAAGGGCTTCATGACTATAAAGCCTAATGCCCATGACTCTGGGTTGGCACAAAGCACAATAAAACAGTCTGCTCATCTATGGAATGGGGACTATCTTAGTCAAGGTTCTTCAGAGAAAGAGAACCAATAGGATATGTGTGTGCATATAAAGAGACAGAGACAGACAGAAACAGAAGCTGGGAGAAATTGATTTTGAGGAAATGGCTCATGCAGTTGACTTGGTAGGTCCAAAATCTGCAGGTTAGGTCAGCAGGCTATAAACCCAGGAAAGAATCGCAGTGCAAATCCAAAAGTGGTCTATGGGTAGAATTCTTTTTTGTTCTGGGGAGGTCGGTCTTGGTTCAACTCATTAGATGAGACCTACCCACACTATGGAGGGCCATCTTCTTTATTCAAAGTTCACAGATTTAAATGTAATTCTCATCCAAAATCACCTTCATAGAAACATCCAGAATAATGTTTCACCTATTATCTGGGCACCATAACCTAGCTAGGTTGACACATAAAATTAGCTAACACAGAAACAGTACAACTTAATATGTGTGATTGCTGTGACTATCACATAGGCACTGTTGTGATGTACGTGATTTAATTCCTACAGTGATAACAATGTACACTGATTATGAGTTTATTGGTTAGAATAAGATTAAAGATGATTTATAAGTGAGAACAAAAATAATAATTATTAAACATTGTTTAGCTACAGGCCTCTAACACATTAAAACTTTTTGCTAATTATAAAATCAGTAACATTCACTATAGTGATTTTAGAAATTCCTGAAAAGCCTCAAGATGAAAATTATTTATTATCTCATGAGTAAGAGTAAATACTTATTGTTTTTTGTATAAAACTACAGGCTTGATATGTCAATAAAGACATAGATGTACAGATACACACACATATATATAAATACACTGGGGAATACAAATTATATAAAATTGATATATCCATAGATATGTGTGTGTGGGTAAACACATTTTTATCCTACAGACAATATTCCTATTAGAACTTGGTTTTATCCCTAATCATTAGGGAAATGCAAATCAAAAACCACAATGAGCTATCACCTCACACCTATTAGGATGGCTACTATCAAAAGAACAGAAAATTGCAAGTGTTGGTGGGATATGTAGAAAAGGTAACCCTTGTGCTCTGTTGGTGGCGATACAAATTGATGCAGCCACTGAAACTGCCAACAGAATTAAGTCTGCAGAAAGGCATGTAGCCCACTATTAAAGATTACTGGGGAAAAAACCAGGAAGAAACTTAGAATATGCTTTGCTTAAGATAATGAAAAAGTAGGGGTGGCTGGCTGGCTCAGTCGGAGGAGAATGTGACTCTCAATCTTGGGATTGTGAGTTCGAGGCCCATGACAGGTGTAGAGAATACTTAGATAAATAAAGTCTAAAACAAAAAAGATAATGAAAATGTAGCCCCAGGGAACAGGAAACGAAATAGCCTGCACAGACATCACAGTCACAAAGCGTATGGTCTCTGCTTTTGCTAACAAAGATAGCATCACTGACATACGTTGCTGAGATGTTTTGCAGACCTGGACCAGCGACGGAAATGACCACAAGCACAATCTTGAAGAAACGGGTGACCTGGCACCAGTTAATCAGTCTTGAAGTTTACCCAAACCCTGACCAATCAGAAGAACCCACGATTCAAGGGGCGCCTGGGTGGCACAGCGGTTAGGCGTCTGCCTTCGGCTCAGGGCGTGATCCCGGCATTATGGGATCGAGCCCCACATCAGGCTCCTCCGCTATGAGCCTGCTTCTTCCTCTCCCACTCCCCCTGCTTGTGTTCCCTCTCTCGCTGGCTGTCTCTATCTCTGTCAAATAAATAAATAAAATCTTTAAAAAAAAAAAAAAAGAACCCACGATTCAAAACCCTTTGCTCTTGATTTTTGCCCTTAAAAACCCTCACTTGCAAGCCATCAGATAATTCAGGATTTTGAACATTAGTTCCCTGTTCTCTGGGGTGGTGCCACACCAAGAAAGAGCCTATCTTTCCTCAGTGCAAAAGCTCAGTTTTTTTATTGGCTTGCTGCGCATTGGACGGATGACCTCTTGTTAGGTACAGTTATAACCCTATGGAAAACAGTATGGACAATCCTTAAACATTTTAAAATAAAACTTCCATACCCACATTTGGGTATTTATCTGAAGAAAACCAAAATACTTACTTGGAAAAGATGTGCGTACCCCCATGATTATTACAGCACTATTTACAAGAGCCAAATATGGAAACCACCTAAGTGTCCATCCAGGGATGAATGGATAAAGAAGTTGTGAGATACATAGAATGGAATACTATTCAGCCATTAAAAAAAAAACAAAACAGGGAAATCCTACCATTTACAACATGGACAGACCTTGCAGGTATTATCCTAAAGTGAAATAAATCAGAAAGAGAAAGAAAAATACTGTGTGACCTCACTTAAGTGTGGTATCTTTAAAAAAAAAACAACTCAGAAAAAGAGATTACACTTGTGGTTATCACAGGGCAAGCAAGGGGGGGGCGGAGGGAGGGAGAAAGGGAGGAAGGTTGTCAAAAGATACACATTTTCAGTTATAAGAGAAATAAGGACTACAATGTAATTACCACATGATGAGTATAGCTAACATTGCTGAATGATACATAGGACAGGTGCTAAGAGTGCAAATCCTAAGAGTTCTTGATATAAGGAGAAGTTTTTTTTCCTTTCTTTTCCTTTTACTGTGTCTATATGAGAAGATAGATATTAGCAGGATCTATTGTGGTAAAATTTTCACAACATATGTAAAACAAACCATCATGCTGCATACCTTAAACTTACACAGTGATGTATGTCAACTATTTTTCAATAAAAGTGGGAAAAAATTTATGTGCAAGTAATACATATTCAAAATTATTTTAAATAAAATTATAAAACTAAAATATTGAAGTTTCAGTTATTCAAAATAATAGAGATCACATAAGGAACATTCTCACAGAAAAATATGTGTGCATATCTCTGATTATTTTATTCGAACTAACTTCTTAGAATGAAATCATTGGATCGAAGGGGATAAAAAAAATCTTAGAAGTTGTAGGGGTGCTTGGCTGGCTCAGTTAATAGAGCATGTGACTCTTAATGTTGGGGGTGTAAGTTCGAGCCCCACACTGGGCACAGAGATTACTTTAAAATCTAAAAAAAAAGTTTTAAGCATACCGTAAACACTCTCAAATTCCCACTACAATGCATAAGACTGTCTCCTTCAATGTGACCCTCATCAAAACTGGGTGGTACTAATATTTTTCAAATTTTTCGATTTGGAAAGTGTTAAAAAATTTTTATTTAGTTGTTTTCATTTCTTTTTTTTGTCCCAGCTTTGTGGAGCTATAACTATTAAAAATCATATATATTTAGGGTACAACTTGATTTGATATAGTGTGCATTATAAAATAATCACTACAATTAAGCTAATTAACACATCCATCATCTCACATGATTACTGATTTTTGGTGGGGGTGGTGAAGACACTTAAGATCTACCTTCTAAGCAAATCTCAAGTACACCCTACTGTATTATTAACTATAATCATGTTGTACATTAATTAGTTCTCCAAAACTTATTCATTTTACCTAACTGAAACTTTCCTAATTGAAAAGAAATACACTGCTGAGCAATTGCTACAAAAAAGTCCCATGTTATTATAGGAGATGGAAAGGTTAATCCTGTCTGATATAAGTACACTTTGAAGAACTGGGGATACTTGTAATATTATTAGATGCATTTTTCCTAGCTCTTAATCCATCTTACAACCTGTCATCACATCATGCAGATTTTCTTATTAGATATCCCCACGCCTTTTTATTCCATTACATGATACCATAATATTCTGATTTTCTTTCAAACAGTTTTACCTGGCTTTCCTTCATGATTCTTCTGCCTTAGATTTTTTTTTTTTAAAGATTTTATTTGTTTATTCGACAGAGATAGAGACAGCCAGCGAGAGAGGGAACACAAGCAGGGGGAGTGGGAGAGGAAGAAGCAGGCTCATAGCGGAGGAGCCTGATGTGGGGCTCGATCCCACAACGCCGGGATCACGCCCTGAGCCGAAGGCAGACGCTTAACCGCTGTGCCACCCAGGCGCCCCTTCTGCCTTAGATTTTGATGGGGGTTTCACTCCTAGCATAATCCATCTACAACAATCATCTATTCTTCGACCTCGCCTGCATGATTTCAACTAAAGAAACCCTAAACTGATACAACCTCCTTTTTTATTTCACCTGGTCTCAGCTCTAAATATTCAATTGATCCCCGGATATTGCTACATAAATGTCTTCCTGTCACAGCAAAATAAGCAAGCACAAAACTGTGCCAAGAATTATAATCTCCCAGACTTTTTATTTCTTCTTGTTGATAGTTCAACAAATAAATTATTCCATAATATTGCTGTCTCTACATCTGCTTTGTGTGGCCGAGTGGGCTGCATGGGCCTTGAACTGGCAGTAGCCCCTCTGGAGAGTGCACACACTAGATAAAAGCCTGCACAGTCACAAGTTAATGTGAATTTCTGATATGACTCCCCAACCACCCTGGTGTAAGCACTCTTCTCTGGCTCCCAGGGCCTTCCCCTTGGGCAGCCCTTAGATGAGATCCCCGTGATATATACCAAAACTCTACTCTTTTTGGTTTGAATTAACCAATCTGGCCTTAGCCCAGGAACCCCAAAGCATTCTGCCTGAGAATCCTAATTTAGGCATGTGACCAGGTCCTTCTCTTTTTGCACTGTGCCTTGACCTCCCCACGTGGCTCCTTGAGGAGTGAAGTATGCATCCTCCAGGACCTGTGAGTAATAAACTCTATTTCACTTTCCCTTGTGGCCTTTTGTTGAACCTTGACACAACATCTGACACCCCAGGGGTCTACTTAACAAATGTTATTTTAACAATGTCCCAACACTTCTAAAGTAATATCTTAATATTTTTCTATTCACCAAGATACAAATAAACCTTGCTCATTTTTAGAATCAATCCTCTCTTTCCATCTCCTCTTTAAGAGAGTCATCTAGGGGCACCTGGGTGGCTCAGCTGGTTAAGGGTCTGCCTTCCGCTCAGGTTATGATCTCAGGATCCTGGGATTGAGCCCCACATTGGGCTCCCTGCTTAGCAGGGAATCTGTTTCCTCTCCCTCTGCCCCTCCCCTCCCCACTTGTGCTCTCTTTCTCTCTCAAACAAAATCTTAAAAAAAAAAAAATAGAGAGTCATCTAATTCTAGTCTCTGAAATGTTTTCCATCTTTAACTAACGGTATGTTTCTATCCCCATTGCCACCATAAAATACATTCTTCTCTTCACTTCAAAGCCAGTTTGCTATCCCAGTGGCCTGCCTGGCTGGCCCCAATTGCTGTTCCCTTTCCAAACCATTTTGAATAGTAGCTAAATAGTCACTCTTAATCCATGTATTCTGTGATGGTTAATTTTATGTGTCAACTTGGCTACACTGTGATGTCTAGTTGTTTGATGTCTTAGATCTTGCTGTGAAGGGTTTTTTTCCCAGTGGAGTTTGAGTAAAGCAGATTGTCCTGCATAATGCGGGTGTACCTCCTCCAATCAGTTGGAGGCCCTAAGAGCAAATACTGATGTTACCTGAAGAAGAAGCAATTCTTACTCAAGACTGAAAGAGAAACTCTGCCAGAGCTTGCGGCCTGCCTGGCCTGCTTCGGGAATTTGGACCCAAGATTGCAACAGCAACTCCCACCTAATTGTCTGCCTTGCTTGCTTCCCCTACAGATTTTGGACTTGCCAGTCCCTACAATAATGTCAGCCATTTTTTAAAAATTTCAACATCTCCAGGCTCCCGGGTGGCTCAGTCGGTTAAGCATCTGCCTTCAGGTCATGATCCCAGGGTCCTGGGATGGAGGCCCATGTGGGGCTTTCTGCTCAGCAGGGAGCTTGTGTCTCCCTCTCCCTCTGCCTGCGGCTCCCCCTGCTTATGCATGCGAGCTTGTGCTCTCTGTCAAATAAACAAATAAAATCTTAAAAAAAAAATTTTAACATCTCTCTTTGTCTTTCTCTCTCTATATATACATCTATTTACATTCCATTATGGTAGTGTCTGTTGTTCTGAAGAATCCTGACTAAATACAAAGTCATTCAAGAAAGATTTCTTCTTTGATATACCTCATTGTCTCTACAACTTTGCTTCCATTGACCCACTCTTCTCTAATGCCCTGTTACTCACCCATAAGAGAACTCAGTCACCCATTCTCTAGGAAATCCGCCCTGTGCCTTCCAATCCTCCATTATCTCAATTTCCTTTGAATTTCTACTAAAAAGATATGTTGAACAACGTTCAAATAAAGCTTTATAACATAGGAAGGAAAAAAATAGCGCTGACATTGTTCTGCATATGAGGAAGATTGCTATCATCTCCCACACTGAAGAAAAGCATATTACCTTGTTAAAATTAAATACTCATTAACATTTTACCAGAAATTTACTGTAATTTTTTGTTAATAACAAGTATATATAAAGTTTTTTACTTATGAAAGAGCAGACAGCCTTCAAGCTGAAGTATTATAATCTATTAATGTTAAAAGCTGTACAAATCCAGAAAGTAAACTACATAAAGTTAATCCTGAAATAATATAATAAAATTCTTACAGATATATGCAATGCAAATTCGTATATACATTATGAATGTAAAATATTTATTCATTTAAAAGTGAATGATCAAAAAGTGATCATGAAACTCTCCTTAGTCATAAACTTACCTGAGTCTTCCTCATCAGACTTGTGGAGTAGTTCTGATAATGATTTCTGAAAGGAGGGTACTCGACATTGATCTCGATCTGAGTCTTTCTGAGAGTCATCACCTTGTCTGCGCTTAACGGAAAATGAAATTGCACCTAAAACACATAAGTACAAGATGCCAGATTAACCAGGGATTGGTTTTCCAAAATGAAAGGTCAATTTTAGGCACTAAAGATGCTTTAGCTTGAAACTAATAAACTTAATGCCAAACATAAATTCTAGGCCTTAGTATCACATTTAAACCTGATGGTAGAACAGAACAGTTTAATAGAGAGTTCATTAATATTTACTTTAAGTGTAAGAGATAATTGGTTTTTAACTAAAACCAGCAGTGTGATACCTGGGTTCACAACTGGGAATGTCTGTCACCAGCTATGTGCCTTGGTTTGCCCAAATATGAAATGCACGCAACATTGGCAGCAGTCGGTGACACTGGATATTACAAAGTATCCCTGATATTACACTGGTTCCCTCTGGGTCTCTGGGAGTGCTCCCAACAGTTCACCAACTTCGGAATGGGCAGGATTGGCCCCAGAGTGTGGCTGAGAGGGGCTGGAACCAGATCAGACTGCTTCAGGATCTGCAGTCAGATTGAGGTTGGCAGGCTTGACCATAGAACACGGACGGGCATGTCTCCCTCTGGGTCCCTGGGCAGGCAGGACTGCTTCCAGACTGTAGCTGTGAGGGGCTAAAATTGGATTATGGGGCTGCTCCCAGATGTAAGGACAGATCATGGTCAATAGGCCTACTTTGGGGGCATGGACAAGCATGTCTAGCAAGATGACTGTTCCCAGACCATGGCTGAGTGTGGTTGGCCAAGTTACAGCGGCATTTCACGATCTGCAGTTGGACCAAATTGGAGGGCCTGCCTCAGGTGCACAGACAGGTGCATCTTCCCCAAGGTGCTAGGTGGGCAGGAATCATGGCTGAGAGGGAATAAAGCTGGGCCATGAGCCACTCCAGGGTCCACAGATGGGACTAAATTCCATGGGCTTGTTACACAGGGCATGGACAGGTAATGAGTCTTTCCAGCTCCTTCTCATAAAGTGCTGGTGGCAGCACTCAAGCCCGCTGGGACTATAACTGAGTCCACAGGGGGCAGGGCTATTTCTTGATCTGTAGCCAGGACCATGGTTGGCAAGTCCACCACATGGACACAAGCCTGCCTTTTCAAAATGGCTCTCCTCAGTCTTGGATCCCACTGGGTTTCATAATTTCCCACCTGGATCCCACAGCTCCCATAAAGGCACTTTTGCTGTGGGTGGCTCTCAAGTCACTGTTGCTGAATGGGGACAGAAGTGGTGGATCTCCCATACTGCCATCTTGCTGATGTCCTGCCTATCTTACCATTTTTAATTTCTTTATTTTGAAATATCATAAAGTCACTTACGTTTCAGGTTAAATTTCATATCCTATTATAAACATGGCTTTCTCATTTTACACAGGTGCTTACAAACACATTATAAAAAGGCAGGGTACATAGTGGAAAGAACACAGGCTTTGAACAGAAACTGAATTCGAACATTTGTTCTGCCACTACTAATTTAGCCTTAAACATGTTATTTACCTCATTTCTAAAATGGTGCTAGCTGTTTTGAAGATTAAATGACTGTAGTTTATGCTTATGTAGGACTTACTATATGACAGACATTGTTCTAGGCGATTTATATATATTAATACATTATATATTTAACTTTATGAGGAACCTCCATACTGTTTTCCACAGTAGCTGCAACAGTTTACATTCCCATCAACAGTGCCCGAGGGTTCCTTTTTCTCCACATCCTCACCAACACTTGTTGCTTCTTGCGTTTTGATTTAAGCACTCTGACCGGTATGAGGTGACATTGATTGTGGTTTTGATTTGCATTTCCCTGATGATGAGTGAGGGTGAGTATCTTTTCATGTGTCTGTTGACCAACTGAATGTCTTCTTTGGAGAAATATCTGTTCATGTCTTCTGCCCATTTTTCAAATGGGTTATTTATTTTTGGGGTATTGATTATTATTAGTTCTTTATATATTTTGGATACTAACCTATTATTGGATATGTCATTATTGTTTTTGGTACAATTGTAAATTGGATTGTTTTCTTAATTTCTCTTTCTGCTGCTTCATTATTAGTATATAGAAATGCAACACATTTCTCTATGTTGATTTAGTATCTTGTGACTTTACTGATTTCATTTATTAGTTCTAGTAGTTTTTTGGTAGTCTTTAGGGTTTTCTATATAGAGTACCATGTCACCTGCAAACAGTGAGAGTTTTAGTTCATCTTTACCACTTTGGATGCCTTTTATTTCTTTATGTTGTCTGATTGCTGTGGCCAGGACTTCTGGTACTATGTTGAATAAAAGTAGTGAGTGTAGATATCCTTGTGTTTTTCCTGACCTTAGCGTAAAAGCTCTCAGTTTTTTACCATCGATATGATGTATTATTTCCATTTTAAAGAAGGGAAACTGACACAAGAAGTTCAGTAACTTGCCCAAGGTCAATCAACTATCTACCACAATACTATCATGCAGAACAGTTTCACTGCCCTAAAAATCCCCTGTATCCCATTCATTCATCCCTTCCTCCCAACTTCTAAAGAACTGGCAATCACTGATCTTTTACCTCTTCCAGAATGTCATATAGTTGGAATCATACAGCATGTGGTCTTTTCAGATTGACTTCTTTCACTTAGCAATATACATTTAAGCTTCCTTCACATTTTTTTTGTGGCTTGATAGGCCATTTTTAAATCTTTTTAAAAAAAGATTTATTTATTTCAGAGAGAGAGAGAGAGGTGGGGGGCAGAGGGAGAGGAAAAGAATCTAAAGCAGACTCTGTGCTGAGCATAGAGCCCAATGTGGGGCTTGATCCCATGACCCTGAGACCTGAGCTGAAATCAACAGTTGGACACTTAACAAAATGCACAACTCAGGCACCCCAGGCCATTTGTTTTTATCACTGAAAAATATCCCACTGTATGGCTATACCATTGTTTATCCATTCACCTATTAGAGGACATCATAATTGCCTCCACATTTTGGCAACTACGAATGAAGCTGTTATAAACATTCATGAGCAGATTTTTGGATGGACATACATTTTCAATTCATTTGGGTAAATATGAAGACGTATGATTGCTATATCATGTTATGAGTATGTTTAGTTTTATCAGATACTGCCAAACTATCTTTCAAAATGGCTGTGGTATTCTACCATTTCGCATTCCCACCATCAGTGAATGAAAGTTCCTATTGTTCCACATCTTTGTCAGCACTTGGTGTTGTCAGGGCTTTTGAATTTAGCCATCCTAACTGGCAGGTAGTGGTATCTTGTTTTAAGTTTCAGTTCCCTAGAGACGTGATGTTGAACTTCTTTTTATACACTTATTTGCTATCAGAATATTTTCTTTGGTGAGGTGTCTCTTCAGATCTTTTGGCAATTTTTAGAATTGGGTTGTTTTCCAATTGTTGAGTTTAAGATTTTCCTTTTTTTAAAAGTTTTTATTTAAATTCCAGTTAGTTAGCATACAGTGTAATATAAGTTTCAGGTGTACAATATAGTGATTCAACACTTCCATACAACACCTGCTGCTTACCATACCCAGTGCCCGCCTTAATCCCATTACGTATTTAACCCACTCTCCTGCGCACCCCCCGGCCCCCCCGGTAACCACCAGTTTATTCTCTATAGTTAAGGAGTCTGTTTCTTGGTTTGTCTCATTCTCTCTCATTTTTCCCCTTTGCTTATTTGTTTTGTTTCTTAAATTCCACATATGAGTGAAATCATATGGCATTTTTCTTTCCCTAACTGACTTAATACTCTAGTTCCAACCATGTCATTGCAAATGGCAAGATTTCATTTTTTTTAAGCCTGAGTAATATTCCATTGCATATATATACAACATCTTCCTTATCCATTCATCAGCTGGTGGACACTTGGGCCATTTCCATAATTTGGCTATTGTAGATAATGCTGCTATAAACATCAGGGTGCATGTATCCCTCTGAATTAGTATTTTAAGATTTTTAAAATATATTTTGGATACCATTCATGTATTAGATGTCCAAAAAGTTTGTAAGAGACAGGTAAGGACACTATATATTGATAAAGATTCAATTCACTAAAACAGAAACAAAAACTCTTAAGCTCATACACACAGAGACTAGACTGGTGGTTGCCAGAGGTGGAGGGTGTAATGTGCAGCATGGCAATTATAGTTGATAATACTGAATTACATATTTAAAAGTTGCTAAGAGAGTAGATCCTAATGTTTCATCACAAGAAATAAGAATTTTTAATCATGTATAGTGATAGATGTTAACTAGACTTACACGACGATTACTTTGCAATATACACAAATATCAAATAAAAAACTCAATTCAGCAAGATTATATAAAAATTACAGATATTCACAACTAAAAACAGAGGCCAACAATATTTGAAACAAAAATTGACAGAACTGGAACAAGAAATATACAAGCCTACAATAAGAGCTGGAAACATCAATACCTCACTTTCATTAATGGACAGAACAACTAGAGAGAAGACCAATAAAGAAACAGAGAATGTGAACACCATTATAAAACCACTAGACCTAATTGGATTATATAGAACATTCCACCCAACAACAGAATACACATTCTTCTTAAATCAACATGGAACACAGTCCAGGACAGATCACACATGAGGCCACAAAGCGTATCATAATAAATTTAAAAAGATTTAAATCATACAAAGCATCTTTTCTCATCACAATGGAATGAAAGTACAAATCAATAATGGGAAAAAAAGTGGAAATTCACAAATTTGGAGACTAAACAACAAACACTTACCCAATATTTCAAAGAAGAAATCACAATGGATTGTCTCCCTCTCTCATTTCTTCCCATTCAGTTTTCCCTCCCTTCCCCTGTGGTCCTCTGTGCTATTCCTTATGTTCCACATATGAGTAAAATCAGAGAGGGAGACAAACCAAGAGAGACTCTAGAATCCGGTAACTGGGTGATGGGTATTAAGGAGAGCACGTGTGGTGATGAGCACTGGGCGTTATACCCAACTAATGAATCGCTGAACACTACATCAAAAATTAATGATGTATTATATTTTGGCTAATTGAACATAATAAAAAAAAAGATCGTGTGGCCCTACAAAGCCTAAAGTATATACTGTTTTACTCTTTATAGAAAAGTTTGGAAAAACAAAAAAGGAAATCACAATGGAAATTAGACAGTATCAGACGATTGAAAAGGAAAATACAGTATACAAAACTGATGTTATGCAGTGACAGCAGCACTAAGAGGGCAATTCATAGTAGCAAAAGCATACATTAAAAAGCATAATCTAAAATCAACAACCTGTGGTGCCTGGGTGGCTCTGTAGGTTAGGCATCTGACTCTTGATTTCAGTTCAGGTCTTGATCCCAGGGTTATGAGTTCAAGCCCCACAAAACCTTGAAATAAATAATAAAACCAACCACCTCACTGCACACATATAGAACTAGAAAAAGAAGAGCAAACTAAACCCAAAACTAACAGAAGAAAGGAAATAATAAAGATCAGACTGGAGGTAAATAAAACAGAGAAGAGAAAAACATTAGAGAAACAAAAATATTGGCCCTTTGAAAAGGTCAACATAATTGGCAGACCTTTAAAGTAATTAAGAAAAAAGGAATGAAGAGTAAAATTAATAAAATCAGAAATAAAGTGGGGGACATTACATTGTTTTCACCAAAATAAAATGCATTATAAGAGCATACTATGAACAATTATATGCCCTCCAAATTGGGTAACTTAGATAAAATGGCCAATAGAAATACACAATCTACTAAAACTGCTCATGAATACGAGATAAGCTGAACAGACATAAAACTAGTAAGGAGATTGAATCAGTAATCAAAATGCTTCCTACAAAGAAAAGCCCAGGATAAGATGGCTCCACTGCTGAATTCCATCAAATATTTAAAGTAGAATTAATATTTTTTTTTCTCAACCACTTAAACATTGAAGAGGAAGGGAAATGTCCTAACTCATTCTAGGAGGCCAGCAATGTCCTGATACAAAAGCAGACAAAGACAGGACAAGAAAAGAAAATGGAAATCCAATATCCCTGATGAACACTGATATAAAACTTTTCAACAAAATACTAGCAAATCAAATTCAGTAGCATATTAAAAGATTGTATACCATGGTCAAGTGGGATTCATTCCAAGAATGAATGAGCAGATGAATAAATGAAGGGTGGCTCAATATACACAAATCAATCAGTGTAATATACCACATTAACAGAATGAAAAAAAATAACCCACTATCATCTCGATTGATGGAAAAAAAGTATTTGGCAAAATTGAACATTCTTTCATGACAAAAGTAAATTAGTGATAGAACTTCTTCAAATAGCCACATATGAAAACCATAGCTAATATTATATTGAGTGGTAAAAGACTAAAATCTTTTCCTCTAAGATCAGAAACAAGAGAAGGATGTCTGGTTTAGCCACCCTATTCAACGTAATACTAGAATTTCTAGCCAGAGCAATTATACAAGAAAAAGTAGTACAGGTATCCAAATTGGAAAGGAAGAAGTAAAATTATGTTTGCGGATTACACAATCTCATACAGAGAAAACCTTAATGACTGCACACAGAAAAAATGTTAGACCTAATAAATGCATTCAGTAAATACACAAGATACAAAATCAACAAACAAAAGCAGTTAAATTTCTATACGCCAGTAGTGAACAATTTGAAAAGGAAACTTTTAAGAAAAACAATCCAGTTAGATAAAACCATTATTTGGATAAACCTACATTATGTTAAACAATATGTTTGCACTGCATAATAAGGAAACCTAATCAATATTTCAAATACTATGAAATACTCTCAAGAATTAAAAGCACACATTCTCCATTCCTTCTCAGTCTATTTATATACTCAGCATATTTTTTCTTCCTCCAACATACCCATATAAACATTATTACAGTTTTATTGTCCCTTGACAAAAAGAAATTGAACAATCATTTGTAGAACAAATCAAAAGCCCTACATGAGTATAACAAGACCATATGTTATATACCAGTATGAGAAATTAAGTATTTATCTAAAAAATTAGAAATAAATGAAGAGAATGATAGAATTATATAGGTCTATTTAGTAGCTTATGTTTTAAATGAAAGAATACTTTAAAACAATGTATCTCAGAATTATGCCACGAATTTATACTCAATTTTTTCCCAGTAAAAAGCCTTTCTCATGGCAATTTAATTTTATTTCTAAACAATTACATTTTTTAAATTGCATCTTTATTTTTGGTTATGAATTAGCTACAGAAGACACAAGCAGTCAAATTCTTATGCGCTTATTACAAAGAGTAACATTAGACCCAACAACTGACTACTGGCAATGAACCTTTGAATCAAATGCAGTAAATAATGATTATGAAAGTATGTGATTCAAAAGATGATAAATATTTTTCCACACTATGTACGTGTGATTACTTTGCTTCCTATATTCCTCTGTTTGGGCTAAGGCCAACCAATTCAAAGGGGAACAAAGGTAAATAAAAGGTTGTTTGTTGGTACTTCAGTTTATCAGAGTGATAGAAAACTACAAGACTGTTTTGGAAAAACTCCGGGTATAACAGAAATAATAGTGGTGTACAAAGCAACTCAAAGATACAGCATCACTGACTTAATGGAGGCTTTCAGTTTGTCTGAAATGAGTGCTACTAAAAAAAATCTAATAGGAATTGTAATTACAGCTATTATATTTTCAATAGCTCAAGCTTTTATTTTGACAAATGGATTTTTTCTCTGCTAAACAGTCTACATGTTTGATTTTTTCAAAATGCATTTCTACCAGTAAATACAAACATTTTCTAGTATATAGTTTGTTTTCCATTAGGCATTATTTTTCTCTAATTTTATACTTTCTCGTAAAATGTCAATATCAGACTCAAGTTTAAAGCCTGAGCAATACAATTTCATATCAATGGTTAATCTTTTGAAAATAATGTAAAACCATTTACCGAATGCTTATTCTGTGTTAGGCATACGCTGAATGCCTCCCATTTGTTACTATTGAACCCCTTTAAAAAAACATAAAAGTTAATTCCCCATTAGACTCATTTTAAAGCTGAGCACCCTGGGCTGTACAGAAGGTTGGGTAACTCACTCCAGGTCACGTAGTTAGTAAGTGACAAAGGCATATACATTTACCTGACATGGAATGTGGAAAATGGTGCATTATGTTTAAATATCACCAAATATACCATAGAATACAAGGGCTTTTAACTGGAAAAATAGCAAAATAACACATACTTACAAAAGATTTATTTTAACCTAAAGTAATAGGTTTCAGATACTGCTCACTGATTAAACTATTTCACCCCTTAGAAAACTTCCCAAAGCAAGTGTCCATGGCAACAGTTAAACCTAGCAAGGTCTTTGCCCTTTTGCACTTGGTCCCCCCACAGCCATCCTGCTCCTTCCATTGGCTTCATGCTTCACCACTCCCTATCGCTAATGAGGAATATTGTGGTTAAGGAAAATTTCTGTATGGCTGGGCTTTTTATCACCTTGTGAATTTCTTGGAGGTACATTAATTCTGTCAAGAAGTGTTTTCATAAATATCTGCTCTATGCACACTATACTACACAGGATTGAATGAATTTTAATTGTTTTGTTTCTCTAATACACTACCCGAAAAAATCAGTAGCAAGACTAAAGACAAAAGCCAAAGGCAATCTCTGCTAACCCTCTTCCTTCTTCACTGTCTTCATCATTTTCGTACTTCATTTTAACCACATTTCTAACTCATTTTCTTTTGTTTTATTTTCCCGCTTTAGGGGACCAAAAGGCAAGGTGGAAAAACAAAATTTGGTGGCTAATGAAAGAAACCCACTACTGTGGCCACATCTGCTTTTATTTTGTGTATAATATACCTCTTGTCTTGTATTCCTTTTAAACTCTTGATTTTTATGATAAAACGTACAGTAGTAGTCTAGCACCCAACTGTAGTCCTTTAGGCTCCATTTGCTTGTGGTATTACACTATTTGTTCTTTCTATAACACATTTTTGAAATGTGTACAACAGAAGACACTATAGACAACAGGAAAAGATTAATAGAATCTACAGGACTCAGATTTCTATCGTGGAGGATGACTGGTTATGTTTTAGCTTAGGAAGAACCTACGCTTTCATTACTTGAACGATATGTTAAAGCAGAGCTAATCTAGGTTGCAATTAAAACCACAGGTTTCTTCCTGATTCATATAAGAAAAGAGTGATACATTGCATTTCATCAAAATCAACAATTTGTATAATCTTTCACAATTTATACATATATCAAATTATCACACTGTGCATCTTAAATATACACAAGTTTTATTTGTCAATAACGCTGGAAAAAAACCTTCTGCTACTCAATAGACACTATTAAGAAAATTAAAACGAAAACCAAAGACTGAGAGAAAAAATTATAAAGCATGTATCTGAAAAAAAAAACGTAACCAGAATATATTTTAAAAACACACTAAAAATTCAGCAATAAGAAAACAAACAACCAAATGTAGCGGTAGGGACGGGCAAAAGATTTGAAAAAGCATTTCCGAAGAAGACAGAGGGATGACAAAGAAGCACGAGAAACGATGCTCAACATTACTCAATATAGAAATGTAGATTAAAACCACACCGTAATTGTACTACACGTAGGTTAAAACGAATAAAATTGAAATAGTGAACCGTTCGGTCAAGGATATAGAGAAACTGGAACTTCTATGCAGTGCAGGTGGGAATGGAAAAAGGAACAATCTTTTTGAGAAACTGTTGGCAGGTATTTCATGAAACATTATAGATTCAACTACCATATTATCCAGCCATCCCACATATAAGTGATTTACCCAAGAAGAATGAAAATACACGCCTATGCAAAGATTTATATATGAATGCTCCTGTCAGCTTTACTTGTAATTACCAAAAAATGGAAAATCCCAAATGCCCATCAACAGGTAAATAGATGAACAAATTTTAGTACATCCGTTCCATGGATACTACTACAATAAAAGGAATAAACTATTGATACGTTCACTGCGTGGATGGAACTTAAAATAGTTCTGTTGCATAAAAGAAAACAACCCCTCAAAAGGGTGTACACTGTACGATTTCATTTATATGCAGTACTACCAAATGCACGGGAAGTGACAAAAAAACAGATGAATGCCTGCCTAGGACAAGGGTGGTTTGTGGTATGAAGGGAGGGCAAGGCAAAGGATTAAAAATGGACACAAGGAAACTTTTTGGGGTGATATATATTCATTATCTGATTTGTGACAATGGATTCACGGTTGTATGACTGTGTTAAAACTTCTCAAATTGTATACTTAAAAGATGCATAGCTTAGTGTATGACAATTATACCACAATAAAACTGTTTAAAAAGCACACTTGGTATTTCAGATACTATACTCACCACTGCTGAGCAGGATAACAACAGGATTTGACAACTGTCACCCCAAATTGAATGTAATATATAAGCAGGATGTGTAAGTGAAGTTCACATCCAATTACGGGTATCTTTCCAGCAGCAGATAATATCATGTATGAGATAATAAACGCAGGATAATTAATAAAGCATATTAAATTCTTCATTATAAATCTATCTCTCATTTATCTATTACTTCTATTCACTCACCTCTCTCAGTTCCACAAATTTATGTATGTTTCACTGATATCAAGTGCAACTGTTTGCTCATTTGTTTGGATTCACAGCACTGTGAAGGCGGCTTCTTAAGCCACCATGTAAAGCCTTCATTTATTATGTTTTTTTTTTTTTTAAGATTTTATTTGACAGAAAGAGAGAGTGAGAGAGAGAACACAAGCAGGGGGAGCAGGAGAGGGAGAAGCAAGTTCCCCGCTGAGCAGGGAGCCCTATGTGGGGTTCGATCCCAGGACCCTGAGATCATAACCTGAGCCGGAGGCAGACACTTAACCGACTGAGCCACCCAGGCGCCCCTATTTTGTTACTTTTACTTTAAACTTATTTCTATGAGTAATTTCCGCATGAAAAATCAATTTTAGTATTAAAAAGCATCCTTAGGCTCCATCTGAGCAATAAAATGGGGGAGATTGTTTTTCATGGAAATGTTGAGTGTTAAGAGGCAAATGTTCACAAGTATTTGTAAAATTTGGCATTCCATGTTAAGAAAAATGCCAAAAAAAGTTTTAGTTTCAGTATCTTTCTTTCTTTCTTTTTTTTAAGGGTGGGCGGGGCCGAGGAAGAGAGAGAAAGAACCTTAAGCGGGCTCCATACCCAGCACAGAGCCCAACACAGGGCTTAATCTCAAGACCCTGAGATCATGACCTGAACTGTAATCAAGAGTCAGACGCTTAATGGACTGAGCCACCCAGGTGCCCCTAGTTTCAGGATTTCTGAATAATCTTCTAATCCTACTAATCTCAACTGGTTATGCTTAATTCCTCACATATTAGGAAAGCATCTTTGAAGGGTGACTAGAATTTAAAATTTTTCATAAAAAATGTATGAATAAATTATAACAAATCCATGTATCTGAGATTCTTAAGCAAAAGTCTTTTTTTTAAAAAAATTTTATTCATTTATTTGAGAGAGAGAGAGAGAGAGAGGGAGAGCACTAGATGGGGGAGGGTCAGAGGGAGAACAGGACTCCCGCTGAACAGGGAGCCCAATGTGGGCCTGGGATCATGACCTGACCAAAAGGCAGACACTTACTCAACTGAGCCACCGAGGCATCTCTAGAATACTTATGTTGATTTTGGGGATGGGGTAGGAAGAAGTTTAGTGCTCACAAGCCCTGAAGGGTAATACCACACAGACCGCGAAGCTGTCATGAAACATCAGAGCGCAGGCGGCACAGGAAAGGAGAGATGGTAAAAGCCAAGAGGAGAGCCCAAAGGAGCATGAGAGGATCCAAGCAACCCCAATTCACTCCCTCCACAATGCCCCAAGGCCCTGCTTTTGCAAAACATTTCTTTCACCTAAAAAAGCAAGAAAAAAATGCTTTATAGCAACCAACACTTGTTTTGAAGACCAGTGGAATCCAATTGGTATTTAGGCCTCAAGAACTATGCCCCAGTCCACAATAGTGATGGGAACAAGACAGTAAGATCCAAATTTGGTTTCAGCCAAGTTTCTGGCATTTTCATTGAGACAAACCAGGGCAGAGTGGGGATTAACGAAGTTGCAAAGCCCCCTGTAAATCTATATCGTATTAGGGAAATTTAAAAAATGGGAGTTAGTACATTACGTAAGCGTGCTACACATTATTTGAGCACCTACTAGATGAGCACTTTCCATATATTCTGATTTAATGCCCATGATCTCCCTGGAAGATTAAACACTAATAATATTTTACATGTAAGAAACCTGACATTCAGTGAGGTCAAGGTCACACAACCAGAGAATGATATAATTGGAGGCTGAAGTCATGTTTGACTTCTAAATGTATTCCTTTGCAACACAATAACAGTAAAATAGGAACCAGCAAAGTTAAAGATACGCAATTTTACCATTGCAATGTGGTGGCTAGCATGAATGCAAGGCCCAAGCTTTCAATGAAAAATGCAAATTTAAATAGCACTACTTTTGCTCAGCATCACACTCTGAAAATACATGTGACAGGCAGTGCTTCTTATCACATACAATATTAGAAATCAAGCTTTGAACTTCATGTGTATTTTAAAGATGGCAACTGGTAGTATACATCTTTCTGGACAGTGTATAGTTTCAGAGAGCAGCAGAATGCTAAATATAAATGCTATCTTGTTTAAACAGAGGCCTAACATAAGAACTTTATTGTGCACGCAGCAAACATTTTGTTTTGACACTGAACAGAAGTTTATGGGAAAAAAATTTAAAGTCTTCAGCAAAGCTGACTAAAAGCTTGTTTGCAATTGTTTGGACGCGGCTTTCTTGTGCCAGTGTCATAACAGATTTCATTCTAGTGTAAGAACTTCCGAACTGCAAATTTGCAGAAATGAATCTTAGCTGTAATTTACAATTGTGTTGAACTGAATGAACACAATCACTTTTCAGCAAGTAAAAGACCACTTTCAGCTGCTATTGAAAAAATACAAGGTAATTGTTGGCTACATCACAATTGATCATTGCTACCTATTTTCTGGAGCTACCATATTATCTAGGGTCAATGGATAATAAGAGAGAATTTCAGAACACTATCATGAATGTTCAGGGTAGGAGCTAAATTTACTAAAATGACTAAAAACCACCTTAAACATGAATTCTCAATATTTGGTTTTGTAATGTAGAATAAATGGCTAAAGCACCCTGGTGAGGGCATTGAACCATGTCCATGGAACGTTCTGTACCATCTAAAGCCTTGATAGTGTAAGTAAATGGTATATGAAGATATTCTTTAATTTTTTTCATTTTTATTTTTTTACCTGAGATACAATGGACATATAACATTGCATTAGTTTCAGGTGTAAAAATATTCTTGTTGTTTAGTGTTTCGAGATCATTTTAGGCCAACATGCTGTGATCACCATATTAAATTATTTCAGCCCAATTTTTGCTCATACATTTAAATGATTTATAATTCAATAGATGATTCTTGTCACTGCCTTTCTCTTTTGTACTTCTGTCAACTCTTTGGACAAATGTAAGATATTCAACTACTAGAGTACACCCTACCCCTTTCTTTGGTCACAGATAAATGTCATTAATGATTGTAAGAATTTCTAAAGATTTCCTTGGAGATGAAAGTATGTTTGTGGCTAAAAAGTCAGAGTTCATATGAGATAATTATCAAATCTTATACTTAGGCTAATAAAATCAACTGTACTAATTAGCAATTAGATAAAAGTTGTTTAAAAATATTTAGGGGGGGCGCCTGGGTAGCACAGTCAGTTAAGCATACAACTCTTGATTTTGGCTCAGGTCATGAACTCAGGATCCTGAGATCAAGCCCCCCATCCGGCTCTGTGTCCACGCTCAGCTAGGAGTCTGCTTGGATTCTATCCCTCTCCCTCTGCCCATCCCTCCAGTCATGCTCTCTCTCCCCCGCTCTCTCTCAAATAAATAAATAAACAAAATCTTTAAGGAATACATTTAGGGATGGTCTTTTCTACAATATGTTGGAAGAGACGTTCAGAAAATCCTCTTTCGACTATGGACTATGAGAAACAAACTGAGGGCTACAGAGGGGAGGGGGGTGGGGGAATGGGATAGACCGGTGATGGGTAGTAAGGAGGGCACATATTGCATGGTGCACTGGGTGTTATACACAACTAATGAATCATCGAGCCTTACATCGAAAACCGGGGATGTACTGTATGGTGACTAACATAATATAATAAAAAATCATTATTAAAAAAAAAAAAAGAAAATCCTCTTTCAACTGAAAATGTTAAGTTAAACACGCATATAAGCTAAGAAAGCAGAGATCCACTGTATTGAGTCATCACTGGAAATGACACTTGTTCTGGGATATGGGCTACTCTGTGCTGGCCTGGAGTCTTGGATCTTGGGGTCATAAATGTGAATCAGGGAACAAAACTGTCAGCTAAAGAGCCCACACTTACATGGTCTGGAGTCTAGATTTCACATTATATTTTTGGACTACCAGGCCCCAAATTAATTATTTAGCTTCTCAGGTCTTCATCTCTCATGACAGAAAGGGAACCAAGCGGTATCCCTACAAGTTTGAATAGTCTCGTCTTTGTTATTAAATTTGCTTTTTAAAGTCATATTGCAATCCTGATATTCACAGGCTGGAGGGCACTGATCTGATCACTATGATATCCTCAAAAGGAACTCAGAACAGTTATGCCAGAGACACCTGTGCTCTATGTAGATTATTAAGGAACAACTGGTGTCAATTATTAGAAAAAAGTGATATGTACATTATATAAAATTGTACAAACTTAATCTTACATGTACAAGTTCATTTTCTTACGCTATGTAAGAAATCAGTTGCTCTATGTTGTAAACATGTATGATTATAGTCATCTCTAAATCATATTCATGACATATGTTATTGCAGTCAAAATAAATTTAAGGATTATTGTTACTAAAGTACATGCTTAGACCTAAAGCCTTATCATCTTCACCTAAACATTAGTCTTGTATAGAAACTCACGTTTCTACCTAAGACAACTGGAAATTTAGTTGCCTATTTCACTACTAGAAATAAGCAACAGATTATTACTACCTCTCTCTATATTTTGCTACATACTAATCCTATAATAATGGACAGTAATATTAGCTTTACGCATTCTAATATTGATCCAGACCAGCAAGGTCACTATCTGGTTATTAGGGAGAGAATTAAGCCATCATGTCTTAATGCATTCAGTCATTAATACAGGATCTCTGTCATGCCTTCATATACAGTATTTTTATTTGCTTGGTTTTGTCTGTCTCTGTCTATTTTCCTCTAAGGTCACATGTTTTCATATTTAGGTTGACTGATTCAATATTTTTCCATGTTTCTGAGAATAGCTGACAAAAAACCACAATTTTCAAATCGAGATAAAATGGGCTTTCCCTCTTTAAAAAAAAAGATTTCTTATTTATTTGAGAGAGACAGAGCACAGGAGCAGGGGAGGAGCAGAGGAAAGAGAAGAGGGAGAGGGACAAGCAGACTCCCTGCTGAGTGGGGAGCCCGACTTGGGGCTCAATCCCACAACCCTGAGATCATGACCTGAGCCAAAATCAAGAGTCAGTTACTTAACTGACTGAGCCACCCAGGTGCCCCCAAACTTTCCCTCTTTAATAAATCTATCCTCCCGATCACTTCTTTTTAATTTTCAAATTTAATTTTTAATGATTTTTTTTTAGTTTTTGTCAGTTTTTTATATTAAGATTTTATTTTAATTCCAGTACAGTTAACATTCCGTGTTCTATTAGTTGCAGGTGTATGATATAGTGATTCAACAATTCTATATATTACTCAGGGCTCATCATGATAAGTGTGCTCTTTAATCCCCATCAGCTATTTCCCCATCCACCACACCCGCCTCCCTTCTTATAAGCATTAGTCTGTTCACTATAGTTAAGAGTCTGTTTCTCGGTTTGCCTCTCTTACTTTTTTGTCCCCTTTGCTCGTTTGTTTTGTCCTTTAAATTTCACATATGAGTGAAATCATATGGTATTTGTCTTTCTCTAATTTATTTCACTTCGCATCATAGTCTTTAGCCCCATCCATGTCATTGCAAATGGTAATGTTTCATTCTTTTTTATGCCTGAATAATATATATATATATATAAACATATATACGCATGCAACTTCTTTATCCATTCACTTGGGCTGCTTCCTAATTTGGCTATTGTAAATAAACATAAGGGTACATGTGTCCCTTTGAATTAATGTTTTTCTGTTCTTGGGGTAAACACCCAGTAGTGCCATTACTGGATCATAGGGCAGGTCTGTTTTTAACTTCTTGAGGAAGCTCCATACTGTTTTCCTCACTGGCTGCACCAGTTTGTGTTCCCACATCCTCAGCGACACTCGCTGCTTCTTGTGTTTTTGATTTTAGGCATTCTGACAGGTATGAGGTAATACGGATTGTGGTTTTGATTTGCATTTCATTGATGATGAGTGAGGTAAGTATCTTTTCATGTGTCTGTTGGCCATTTGGATGTCTTCTATGGAGAAATATCTGTTCAGGTCTTCTGTCCATTTTTCAATTGGATTATTTATTTTTTGGGGTATTGACTATTATTAGTTCTTTATATATTTTGGATACTCACCCTTTACTGGCTATATTCTTTGCAAATATCTTTTCCCATTCCATAGGGTGCCTTTTAGTTTTGTTGATTGCTTTCTTTGCTGTGCAGAAACTTTTTATTTTGATGTAGTCCTAATGGTTTACTTTTGCTTTTATATTCCTTGCCTCAGGAGACATATCTAGAAAAATGTTGCTATGGCTGATATTAGAGAAATTACTGCCTGTGCTCTTTTCTAGAATTGTTATGGCTTCAGGTCTCGCTTTTAGGTATTTGATCCATCGTGAATTTATTTTCGTGTATGGTGTAAGGAAGTGTCTAGTTTCACTCATTTGCATGTAACTGTCCAGTTTTCCCAGCACCATTTGTAGAGGAGATTGTCTTTTTGCCATTGCATATTTTTGCCTCCTTTCAGAAGATTAATTGACCATATAATTGCAGCTTTATTTCTGGGTTTTCTATTCTGTTCTATTAATCTATGTGTCTACCTTTGTTTCAGTACCATACTGTTTTAATTACTACAGTTCATGGGCTGCCTGGGTGGCTCAGTTGGTTAAGCATCTGACTCTTGATGTCAGCTCAGGTCTTGATCTCAGGGTTGTGAGTTCAAGCCCTGCACTGGGCTCCACGCTGGGTGTGGGGCCAACTTAAAAAAAAATTATTACAGCTTTGTAGTATAACTTGAAGTCTGGTATTGTGAAACCTCCAATTTTGTCTTTCTCTTTCAAGATGGGCCTTTTTTGGTTCCATACGAATTTTAGGATTGTTTTAGTTCTAGGAAAAATGCTGTTGGTATTTGGATACGAATTTCATTAAATGTGTGGAATGCTTTGGGTAACAATAGACATTTTAACAATATTTGTTCTTCCAAAATCCACGAGCATGGAATGTCTTTTCACTTCTCTGTGTCATCTTCAATTTCTTTCATCAGAGTTTTATAGTTGTCAGAGTATAGTTTTTACACCTCTTTGGTTAAGTTTATTCCTAGGTACTTTACTATTTTCAGTGTAATTGTTAATGGGATTGCTTTTTTAATTTCTCTTTCTGCTGCTTCATTATTAGTTTATAGAAATGCAACAGATTTCTGTATGTTGATCTTGTATCCCGCAACTTTAACGAATTCATTTATCAGTTCTAGAAGTTTTTTGGTAGAGTGCTTCAGGTTCTCTACATTGAGTATCATGCCATCTGTGAGTAGTGAAAGTTTTACTTCTTCCTTATTGACTGGATGCCTTTTATTTCTTTTTGTTGTCTGATTGCTGTGGCTAGGAATTCTAGTACTGTGTTGAATAAAAGTGGTGCGTAGACATCCTTGTCTTGTTCCTGACCTTAGTGAAAAATCTCAGTTTTTCCCAATTAAGTATGATGTTATCTGTTAGCTGTGAGTTTTTCATATAAGGCCTTTATTATGTTGAGGTATGTTCCCTCTAAACCTACTTTGCTGAGGGTTTTTATCATGAATGGATATTGTACATTGTCAGTGCTTTTTTTGCATCAATTGAAATGATCATATGGTTTTTATCCTTTCTCTTCCTGATGTGATAGATGAAGGTGATTGATTTATGGATACTGAACCATACTTGCATCCAAGGAATAAATCCCACCTGATTATGGTGAATGTTTTTAATTTTTAATAAAAAATTTTATTTAAATTCAATTAGCCAAGGTATAGTACATCATTAGTTTTTGCTAAAATGTTCAGTGATTCATTAGTTGAATATAATACCCAGTGCTCATCATATCACATGCCCTCCTTAATGCCCATCACCCAGTTATCCCATCCCCCCAAACACCTCCCTTTCCCAACACTCAGTTTGTTTCACAGAGTCAAGAGTCTCATATGGTTTGTTTCCCTCAATGATTTCTTCCCATTCAGTTTTCCCTCCTTTCCCCTATTGTCCTCTGCACTATTCCTTATGTTCCACATATGAGTGAAACCATATGATAATTGTGTTTCTCTGATTGATTTATTTCACTTTGGAATAGGAGAAGATATTTGCAAATGACACTACAGATGAAGGGCTGGTATCCAAGATCTATAAAGAACTTCTTAAACTCAACCCCCAAAAAACAAATAATCCAGTCAAGAAATGGGCAGAAGACATGAACAGACACTTCTCCAAACAAGACATTCAAATAGCCAACAGACACATTAAATATGCTCCACATCACTTGCCATCAGGGAAATACAAATCAAAACCACAATGAGATACCATCTTACACCAGTCAGAATGGCTAAAATTAACAAGACAGGGAACAACAAATCTTGGTGAGGACGTGGAGAAAGGGGAACTCTCTTACGCTGTTGGTGGGATTGCAAGCTGGTACAGCCACTCTGGAAAACAGTATGGACGTTCCTCAGGATGTTAAGAATAGAGGTACCCTATGACCCAGCAATTGCACTACTGGGTATTTACCCCAAAGATACAGATATAGTGAAAAGAGGAGACGCATGCACCCTAATGTTCATAGCAGCAACGTCCACAATTGCCAAACTGTGGAAGGAGATGAGATGTCCTTCAACAGATGAATGGATAAAGAAGATGTGGTTCATATGTGCAATGGAATATTATTGAGCCATCAGAAAGGATGAATATCTACCATTTACATCGACATGGATGGAACTGGAGGGTATTATGCTAAGTAAAAAAAAAAAAATACAGTTGACATATCTTTCAGTTAATTATATGACCTTCCTTAGTGTTGCTTACTATCAGAAGTACATTTGACTCTCCCTTCTCCCTTATCTCTCCATATCTGATTTTCATCAGATGTAACTGTGGTGGACACTATACAGCATCAATCATATTCCTTATCAGGAATGATGGACTTATTTCTGTAGCTACAGGGAATGATACTGGAAGATGAAAATTTGGTCAACCCTCTTTCCGCATTGCCTTCGCTTGAAGAAAATGCCTCATCCAAAGTCAAACCTACTTCCACACTCAGTCTACTTTCAATAACTGATCAACACAGCAGCATAAAGGCCCAGTCCCATTCTCCTAACTTGGGACAACTACAAAGGGCCATCCTAGCTTAAGAGGCCCCAGTGAGTTGAGTAAAAGCCTTCACTGGACCTAAGAAGCCCAACTTCTTTCTCCTCCTAGTCCATGTACTGCTTACCATTCCTTTCACAAATACTGATCGTAATACATCTCCCAAAAAATGTCCTGTCAATCTCCCATCTCAGAATTTGAATCCCTGAAAACCGAAGCTGTTAGAGCATCATTTCCCATTTTTATTTCTTTTTTTTTTAAGATTTTATTTATTTGACAGAGAGAGAGACAGCCAGCGAGAGAGGGAAACACACAAGCAGGGGGAGTGGGAGAGGAAGAAGCAGGCTCCCAGTGTAGGAGCCTGATGTGGGGCTCGATCCCAGAACGCCGGGATCACGCCCTGAGCCGAAGGCAGATGCCCAATGACTGAGCCACCCAGGCGCCCCTCCCATTTTTATTTCTTTTAAAACTGTTCTTCTTTTCTTTAATCCACTATCACTGGACTAGTTCTGTCTGCCCTTAACTATGTTTTTTTTAAAGATTTATTTATTAGAGAGAGAGAGAGAGAGAGCGAGCAACCAGGGGGCAGGTGGTGAGGAGCATGTGGAGAGCAGAGAGAGAATCTCAAGCAGAATCCTCACTGAGTACAGAGCCTGACACGGGGCTCAATCTCACGACCCTGAGATCATGACCTGAGCTGAAATCAAGAGTTGGAGACTCAACCGCCTGAGCCACTCAGGTGCCCCTACCCATAACTTTCATTTAAAATGGTCAATCTTCACTATTTTTTCTATGGCTAGAGAGGCATTCAAATTCAAGTCTCCATATCACATACTTGAAACATGATTGTAGCTCACTGCAAGCTGCTGTAAAAATTCCAAATGCATCCATTTTTCAAAATTTCTACCTACCAATCAGTATGACATGATACCCACTGTGGTATATGCTCTCGATGTCCCACAAAAATCCCCTCTGCAGACAGTTTCCATATACAGCATTGGTTTCCTATGACTTTTCCGGTGGGGACTGACCCATTGCCATGGGAATTCACACTGAGAGCAAACGTTAGCCCATGATGGATTGGAGTTAGTGGATGATTACAATCTGCTTGCCCTTTGGCATGACAATTCTCTCTGAAGGTTCCCCGTGAGCTTCCCCAGGTCTCAGCAGTAGTCTGATATCTAGCTTAGTTTTTATTGACTTTCTCCCTTTAGCATCTTACCTTCCCATTCTCTCAGAGTGCTTCCTGTGATCAACTCTCATCTAAACCACTTGCAATTAAACTCTTTTCTCAGGGTCTTCTTTGAAGAGAAGAAGCACAAATAGTGAGAACTGATCAGCTGGAATATTATTAAGGGCTCCTAAAGGATCTTTCAGATCTAATTGCCCTCTCTTGCCCCTCCTATCTGTTTTTATATTTTACCTCTAGATTCTTCTTTCTAAAACTCTGTTGACTCATGCCCCTTAGAAATCCTCAGTGGCTCCCACTGCAATAAGAAGTCAAACAAAACGCTGCCCATCAAAGTCTGCCTGTATTTCTAACTGTATGTCAGCCTGCATTTCCTATCACAAACACACTGCAGACACACTCCTCTACTCATTACTGACATGAAGTATCTTGTCTGTGTTTTCAATAAGGCTGTTTCCTCTGCTGTAATGCCCTCCCCACCATATTGTCTAATAAATCCCACCTTATCCTTTGAGGTCGAAATCAAACCCATTATCCCCCTAAAAAGACCTCTCATACCCCCAGTGTTAGTGTTAGACCTCTCATGCTCCCCAGTGCCATGTTTAAACTTTTAGTATATTACAGTGTACCTTTTACTGAGGTGATTTATGGATACGTATTTCCACCACCAGATATGAATTCCTAGTAGGCAGGAGCCATGACACCCATCTTTGTATCTATGGCTAATATTCGAAATAATTAACAAACCTATATTCCGATGAGAAAGGACACCAGAAGAAAGTCCTGGGCACCCTGATGAGTCATGTTTTAACCCTTTAGTTGCTGCTGGCTTGCTGGGAAGTCCTGGGGGGGCTGAGGGAGGGGCTATGGTGGCTATAGTGGCAAGGGTTTTACTATAGTGGAGCTTAAACAATTGAGTATATGCCAACACATAAGGAAAAGCATCTGTTACAATATTTTAACAAATAGGGCATAAGTGGTTGGATGTCAGCTTTGTTCACAACTACTATACTTATCAAGGCTTCTCAAGTTATAGGCCTTTTGTAAATAATTGTTACATAATTAAGAACAGAACTGAAAAGAAGCACAAAGTTTTTTAAAAAGACCACTGATACATACATGCACACGATACACTTCTTTAGCCAGTACAAAGAGGAATATTCTCATATACATATGAAAATGTTATAGTCTGTTTTTTAATCACATTAATAGCTGTTGGAAAGCAATTACATTTACGCTGCTTCAAGTACTGTATAAGTTTTCTTACAAGAATATCAATAAAAATGGACTTAGCCTTCTTTACAGGCTCACATTCTCCAAATCATACCAAAACATTAATTCACCTCTAAGGGACTGCCCTGGAAAGAGCAATCATGATAGCGTCTTGCAAATATTTTTCAAAATTATGAGAAGCCTGCCAAACCTCTTATGTAGCCAGCAACATTTACTAATTCATCCTCACTTAATGGTGTACCCAGAGTTGCCTTTAACTTCCCCCAATTCTTTCTAAAGTCCTTCAAACTAGCATGTTAAATGAGTCCATATCTGTTCAGTGAAAATATGTATTGAAGTTTTATGGTCTCAGAAAGGCTGCCAAAACTAACAAAAAAACGACTACACAAAGGAAAGACATATTAAATATGATTACTTAATTATTCTTAGCTCCATTTCCATAACATTAAGAGTCTGATTCATAGACAAGGAGTTTGGTTTGCTTAAGGGAGTCATACACATTTCTAATACAACAATGTTGTGCAGTTTGAGGCTCCTCATATGTTCTTTCTCATACATAGCAGAACTCTCTCCCTTTTGTAGAACAGGAAACTGAGATTTAATATGTTTATCAAAAATAATGGCAAATCTGAATGATTTTGCTGCCCTTTACAAAAGACTAGTGAACATTCTAAAACTAAGGGAAATCCACCAGTAGGTCTGTCGTTTGATTATTAAAATGGGAAGTGAACTTTAGATTTCTTAAAATCAATTCTTCTGAATTACATAAAAAATGACAAAATATGCTACTTTATTGAAATGCTAGGAAGAGATTCACTATAGCTCAAAATCTACCCATCACATGGAGAATTATTAATTAGCTTTGCAAAGCCAAATGTCTGAAAAGTGGTGGGAGGATTTCGGGAGATGCTAATAACTATGACTCTGGTGATATGTGAGGTCAAGCCCACTAGAAGCAGACAGTAGGGGAGGGCAAGTCGGCTCCTGCTTAACAGCACATTCTGTTCCAGTGGTATTGAATGGATCACTCCGTTTGCCATTCTGAAGTTTCCCTTCTGCTTATTACAGCGTCGGCATAGTAGGTATAGACCCTTCTATGCTAAGTATAGACCGTTTCCTAAAACATTTTTTGTCGAGGCAAATAGGGTGGAGACAATAGCTCGTCCACGGAGCACAAGATTGCTACTAGGTGTATACTTACTACGCTTCTAAATTAAATCCATTTACCTACATTATGATGATTTCCTCAGCAGGATCCAACTAGCGTGGGGCATTTAATTCTCTCCCAAAGAGGACAACTTATTCCTTTGATGAATCGCAGTTCCTCAGTTCTTCCCTATGACTCTTCTACCTTCTCAAGCACCCTCCTTTCAGAAGTTTATAGGAATAACTAGTACTGTTTCCATGCAAGCAATTCTGTTCAGGAACCATCAGGGCAATTTGTATAAATGAATGCTTTATTAGAGATGAAGGAAGGAAACCTCACACACCAAAACCTATTTTTTCATGTATTGATTCAGAGCATATGCTTGTTTTTATAATACCTATTCACATAAACAGACATTCTCATAAGATGCTGCCTGGCTCATAAATTGGTATAAGTATTTGAAAGTATTACCACAATTTTAAATGTAAATATCCTTAACTAAATATTTCTACTTCTATAAATTTATCCAAGACATACATTAAAATAAATGGCCAAGAGAGTATAGCAATAGACATAAAATGTATGTCCCAAAGCTCTGATTATTCAGAAAGCTATTGACTGAAGTGGAAAATTAAACTTCCCTCTGGGTCATTTATTAGAAAGGGGAAATGTAAACTATATTTTTTATTTCTTCTCATCATGTATCTGTCCTAGTGTGGTGGTTAATAATATTTTACTAATGGTTTTGTTACCTTTGAATACACCACGTTTCCAAGGGGATACATGTAGAATATATGAAACTGCACTATCCGGGTCTATGGTGACCTTTGGATTTCCCCACACTATTGGAAGATCCGAAGTTACCTAGAAAAGAGATTTCAAAGAATTACATAATGTCAATATTTACATGAAATTTGTATAGCAAGCTAAAGCATAGAAGAAACTGAAAACCTAAATACTTCCATTAAAACTGTTCACCTTTAAATGAAAAGCAAACCAGAAAAACACTACATACAGTAAAAGAAAAATCTGAGGAGAGACCTCTGAGAAAATGGAACAAAGAAAATGGTTGTTACAAAAAGAACAATACTTATTTTCTGTTGCTACTTGTAGCAAGATCACTGATGCTTAGATAACTTGAATATCTTTTATAGGCCATGCATAATTTTCTTTATGTAACCTGATGTGCAAAAGATGAACCATTTCAGTGACTTCTACATCAATATTAATACAGCAAATAAAGACTATTTAAGCAGCATTTGACCATAACTCTGGTTAAATCCAACTTTCAGATCATTGAGTGCTACATCTCACTACCCCCACTGCTTAGGCAAACACTAATCTACCTTGTGTCTACAGATTTGCCTCTTCTGAACAATTCATAGAAATCATATAACGTGGTCATTTGTGATAGCTTTTTTCACTTAGCATAATGTTTCAAGGTTCATCTGTACTGTGGTATATATCACTATATCATTTCTTTTCATTGACAAATGATACTAAATTGTATGATATGCCACATTTTGTGTATCTGTGTATAAGCTGATGGAAATTTGGGTTGTTTCCACTACCAACGATGCTATGAAAACATCTATGGGCTTTGAAGTGGACACAGATGTTCATTTCTTATGGACACAAATGTATCTAGGAGTGGAACTGCTGAGGCAAATGATAACTCAATGTTTAACCTTTAGAGTCACTGCTTTCCAAAACTGTTTTTCAAAGTGACTGCACCATTTACTTTTCTACCAACGAGGCATAATGGCTCCTACTTCTCTACATCTTCTTTCAAAGTTTTTACTGTCATTTTAATTACAGCCATCCTAGTAAGTGTGAAGTGGTATCTCATTGTGATTTTGATTTGCACTTCTCTAATGACTAACATGTTGAGTATCTTCTCACATGCTAATTGTTCATGTGCATACCCTCCCTGGGGAACTGTCTACTTATTTATTTACTTGTAAAGATTTTATTTATTTATTTGCGAGAGAGAAAGAGAGGGAGATTGAGAGAATGGGTGGGAGGAGGGGCAGAGGGAGAAGTAGACTCTCTGTGGAGCAGGGAGCCCGATGTGGGACTCGATCCCAGGACCCTGGGATCATGACCTGAGCCGAAGGCAGATACTTAACTGACTGAGCCACTCAGGCACCCAGTAACTGTCTATTTAAACTCTGTATGTTTCGGGGTGCCTGGTGGCTCTGTCGGTTAGCATCTGACTCTTGATTTCGGCCCCCCATGTTTTCCTTGAGTAAATATCCCTCAGATTGTCTTAAGTTTTTGTTTAATTTCAAGGTCTGAAAATTTTCATTTTCACAATTTTTGCCAGTGTTTTATTGCTTTTGAGGAGGAACAGATGCAAGCAACTCCCTGCTCTACCATCTGGCAGTCCCGTATCTGCTGTTTTCCTTAATGGATAACTATTTTCTGCTACTTGATCACTTGGATAAAACGCCACAGCATTTTACCTGTATCTCAATTATGATCTCTGATTTTTTATTTTCTCTTTCATACTAAGAAGTCTCAAACTTCTACTGAAAACTATTCTTATAGCAGTAAGATGAACTACAACTTAAAAGTTTTTTAAAAAGGCATAAAAATGACTACTAGCTGAAGGGCCTGGGTGGCTCAGTGTTAAGCATCGGACTCTTGGCTTTGGTTCAGGTCGTGATCTCTGCTGAGCATGGAGCCTACCTGAGATTCTCTCTCTCCCTCGTTCCCTACCCGCCCCCCCCCCCGCTTTGCTCACATTCTCTCTCTCTTTCTCTAAAAGAAAAAAAAAAGACACTACAGCAATGAAAAATAGAACAAAGTAAAGATATGAAAAAAATATACTGAGTTTGAGTTGTTAGCAGATTGTCAAAGTGCAGGTGTACAGCAAGCAGTTGAGAACGAGGGACTGACATAACACATACAACCTGAGTAAAAGTGTAGATGTGGCATTTGTACCTTGATGACACATGGAAGCCAAGAAACTGCCAGGTGAGATGTTGTAAAGACATAGGAATACTTTGGAAGATGGAAACTTGAAAAGACATCAGGTTAGAGGGATAAAAGACTGAGATAAATAATAATCAAGAAATGGCAGGGAAATGAGGAATACAGAATGATATAAAATAAAAGGTGAAGAGTGTTACGAAGGCAGCTTGACAATGTCAAACACTACAGGAGTTTTGAGGCAGATACGTTGGCAAAATAAGTGATTTTTCTTGACCCAAAGTCAAGGGTGATCTCTGTGGCAGCAGTTTCACAGCACAGTAGATGAGCCATAAATGGCCCACTGTAAATTAAGAAGTGATCATGTAATCATTGCTTTTTCAAAAAGTTTAGCAATCGTGGACAATAAAGATGGTAATGGCTGAAGAAGGAGTATTATACAAACAAATTTTCTCTGATAATGGAAAAATGCGAAAATATTTATAGATTAAGGGAACTAATCCCACAAAGAGGAAGATACTGAAAGAGAGAGAAAAAGAGCAGGGGAAAAGAATGTGAATGAGTCTTGAATGCACTGAGGTCAACTTCATTTCACAGATGAAGGAATGAGGATGGAGAATCAGAAGCATTTCAGTGGTACTAAAGCAAGAGGATGATGAAAGCTGAAAGTTTAAAGCAAAGATTCTCAGCCCAGACTTTCTCCTTCGTGCTACCTCCATTGTTTCTCAACTGAATTTCTATTGAAATACAAGCAATAAACTTGTATTATGTATTAAATTTTATATTAAATGAAATGAAATGAAAGGGCAAATTCGTAATGCTCATTATTCTGTGTTGATTAAAAACAATGGTAAATTTCACATTAAGAAAGGAGATACTGTACCTATTGATAATATCTCTAGGAACAAATGTTTCTTAAATCTTAAATACATTTCTGTTCTTTTATAATTGTTCAAGATCTTTAAATATAAAAATATGGAAAACCTTCCTTGAAAAACTATTACGTGCTTGACACTATAATCTATGCTGGGTATAAAAATGTGGATAAGGGAGGCATGCCCCTTTTCTCTTTATAAAAGCTGTTCAAAAAATTTTTTGAAAATACCTTTTATTATCAATCTGGGAAAAGTGGCATCTAAGACTTGCCCTAAAGAATTAAAAGGTGTAAGACAAACACAGAGAAATGGAAGACAGGGAGTTGGGTAGAGATTTCCAGACTGGAGTGAAAAGAAATACTGTTTACAAGGGGCTGAGTGCTGAGCAGAAGCCAACTCTGGGAGTGCAGATTTGATCCTGAAGGTAAGAAATGATACTGACAAGTTTCAGCAGGGGAGTGACAAGATGAGATTTCTGTTCTTAATATTCACTCCATTTGCCATCCAGTAAGGAGAGAAGAAAACCAAAGCACATATTTTTTTCAGGATTACCAAAAAAA
>NW_024423319.1:93686413-93691033 GCF_017311325.1 Ursus maritimus
AAAAAAAGGGAAAAAAATCAGAGGGTAAAGCTAGGGAATTTCCAAACTTCTACAATACCATCTGAAACTCAGGCACCTATGATGAATAGATATGTGAAGCTTCTTTCAAGGATTCTACTGGGTACACAACAATTTGTAGATAAATGTGGGAGTGGGGAGTGGAAAAATGTATTTTAGGATTGGCTTAAGTCAAGTGAGGAAAGCCAAGTGTAAAACTTCATAAAAAATAAAGATGTAAATAATTATGCACTTCCTCACATTCCCACTATTATTCACACTGATAAATGAAAGATACATTTTTGAAATTTTATGTCCACAGATTTCACATTAAAATTCTAAGAGCTGTAGAAAATACTTTTGAAAATACCTTTTGTTATCATATATAATTTATTCAGGTGAAAATACATGATTCAAATAAGTAGCTTTTAATGTGCTTTATGATTATATACTAACACTTAGATATACAACTTGTTTGGTGCTATTTCAACTTTACAACTGAAATGAAATTTAATAGCTGTTGGCCTAACAAAAAGTAGAATTCTAAACATTTCCTTATGTAACACTTCACCTAGTTAAGTAAAATTAAATGTTTTTAAAATTTCATATAATTCAATATAGTTCTTCTTAAAATACTTTCATCCTTTAAGAAAAAAATCTTACCTTAAATGTTTGGATGGTCTTTGTATAATTGGGCACCATTATGGGTTTATTTGTCATCTTCCCTACTTGACAGTCTATAGTGATATGTTCCAAGGCCAGGGGTTTTTTCCCAATCCCTTTTATGTCAAAGACACACTCCACACCATCTACTTCATTTTGTAGAGTAAGTTTGCCCTGTGACAGATCATCCAAATTTCAGCTCTATAGGAGTCACACTTCGATGTCAAACAATCTCTGCCATCCTATTAACTTTGAATCTGATTAATGAAATGAGCTTTCAAGGAGGTGTCAGTCACTGACATTTCTAGTTTATGTATAAATACTTCTACTGAATGAATAAAGATGAATATCCTGTGAAAAGCTCTGTATTTCTCTTTACTTTCTCTAAATGACAGAGTTTATATAGGCATTCTCATACATAGCAATTATATGGGTTTTTATGTCCTTGTCAAAGAAATACGTCTTAAGAAAATATTCTCTGAAGTACCAACTACCTTAATGAGTAAAAACAAAGGAACAATGATATTACTTTGTTAAACATGTTATGTAAAAATAATCTAGACATAAATACTGGCAGCCAATGGCATTGTGAATTTCAGAAATTTTATCCCTCAAGTTAAAAGATTTATTAAAGTTTCAAGCAGAGTGAAGAGCATAGAGTATATAACTTTTTTCCAAAAAGGTTTATCATAAATTATAAAGGTTAATATCATATATCAGTTTATTGACAAATTAATACTAGGAAAAAAATCAATGAGTTCATACCATAATCTCACATTCCAAAATAGGTCTGAACGTAAGGGGATAGTGCACAGTTTCACCTGGTCCAACAAATAAAACTGAAGGTCCATAAAACCATTCTCCTTCTATAGTAACTTGACATTTCCATTCATTCTTTGTCTCATTACTCTAAAGCATGAAAAAAATGTAGAAAAATATCAGAAGGGTGATGTTGATGAAGCTGAATTATGTATTAATTCTTGGCACTTTTAATAAAATTATACATTGTATTTTAAATTACATGTCATGAGAATCACCATTTGAAAGTCATACTTGTTAAGAACAACTATCAACAATGTGAATATACAGCATAAGGATGACTCTGTATGCTTTCATTGTCATATAGGAGCATTGTCTAATAGGTTGATCCATGGGTTATTTAATATTTAAAGAAATATTTGTTTGACTTATTAATTACTGTGAAAATTATAAATGGTCTTAGAATTACACATTCTACTCCTAATTATGGGCAATCTATCTGGTAGATTGCTCAGATAGCAAAGTTTATATGTCTCATCAGAACAAATTTTTGTGATTTGAACAGACTTTTCTTATATCTTTAATAATTAAACAAACAAAACCAACTTCTAGTCTAGAAAATTCAACATTCCTTTCAAATACATTACCTTTTTCTATGCTACAGTGTCACTTTGAGAGCCAGTCTACAGCCAATCATTGTTCTTAGTGCCTATCAACCCATCTTAATAGTGAAGATCACAACTGAATTTGAAGCAGAGATCAAAGAGATCATAACTCTGCCTGGTAGAGCCAGGAATTCCCTTTTGAGTGGGCATGTGATGATAAGTTAAGGAAGTTGGAGTTATTTTTTAAAGGAAAGAGATCCACCAGAAGTGATTAGTGAGGTATGTAACATGGTAACATTTATATTGAAGAATAAAGCTCTGTCCTGGATGCGGAGAAACAAATGGAAGCAGATAACACAATTAAGAAATTGTAACAGTTCCAGATGAGAGGTTTGAAGGACTTTGAGACAGTAGCAGTAGGAATGGAGAAAAGTACCAAAAAAAGTAAGTAAGTATAAGTACCACTTACTACTGGAATATGCTGCGTAAGGGCTTCAAATGCTGGTGTTTCAAATTCAAACCTGGCCTCTGGATATTCTTCATTTACCACCCCTTCAATGCAATAGACACGCACATCATACCGTGATATCAGCAAAATTTTACAAGGGTAGCGTCCAGGACTGAGAGGAACAAATCGTAAAGGAACTAGAACAGATCCATCTGTAAGTATTAAAAAAATTTTTTTTAAATAGCTTAGTCATTTTTGGTGGCATAAATCCTAAAATTCATTTTGGAGTAAAGCAATATTTAATACTATTGTATTTAATTATATTGTATAATCTAGAAGAGAATAGTTTATCCTGAAGTAACACATTACCCCTAAATTGCCAGGGCATAACCAGCAAGTTTGTCAATGACAGAATATATCTTGTGCATAGGTCATAGGGAGGTCTACTCCATAAAGTCACTCAGGGACCCATGCTATGAAAGATACCACTATCTTGCAGTTGTACCATCAGGGATATCTCTCTTCCTTTGTTGACAGGTCAGGGGAAGGAAAGTGGCTAGAAGCTTGCTCAAGGGCTTTTCAGTGCTCAACTTAAAATAATACACATTACAGATGACCCTTGAACAACACAGGTTTGAACCACGCAGGTCCACTTATACGTGGACTTTTTTCAGTAAACACAGTACAGTACTAGAAATGTATTTTCTCTTCCTTAGGATTTTCTTAATATTTTCTATCCTCTAGCTTATTGTAAGAATACAGTATACAATATATACAGCATACAAGCTGGGTGTTAGTCAACTGTTAATGCTATTGATAAGGCTTCTGGTCAACAGTAGGCTATTAGTAGTTACATTTTGGGGAAGTCAAAAGTTACATAGGGATTTTTGACCATGCAAGGGGTAGTTGCTCCTAACACATGTACTGTCCAAGTGCCAAATGTACATTTAATTGGCCAGAACCAACCACATGGCTCTATCTAACTGAATGGGGGCTGAAAATGAGACAGATATATGGAATTATTTGGCGAGCATTATTATTTGCTACATTTCTACGACTTAGGGGTACTCCGTCCCCTAGTAATCAAAATAATTTACAGCTTGACCAGCAGATGGAAATAATTTTTTCCACAGTTAATAATGAAGGGAAGCACTTAGAGGTATGCCCAATTAATACTTCTCGCATCACCTTGTTTGTTTGTTTTTTTTTTTTTAAGAGTTTATTTATTTGACAGAGAGAGAGAGACAGCCAGGGAGAGAGGGAACACAAGCAGGGGGAGTGGGAGAGGGAGAAACAGGCTCCCAGTGGAGCAAGGAGCCCAATGCCAGGCTCGATCCCAGGACCCTGGGATCATGACCTGAGCCGAAGGCAGATGCTGAATGACTGAGCCACCCAGGCGCCCCTCATATCACCTTGTTATACCATTAACCTTAAGTCAATAGCTAATATCAATTCTTACAGAAGGCAGACTCTATGTTGGCCATCTCCTTCTAAGCAACTCTAATTTTTCTTTTCTGAAGGTCACCATTTTCTTATTGTCCATGAAATGAGAAAATAGTTATAAAATCTCTCAATGCTAAAATAGGATGTAGTATAAGAGTCTAATTCAAATTTTACTGCTAATGGCAAACTATTTAAGTAATAGATAAAAAACAAAGGATAAAAAAATGTTCAAAGCCGAATTCTATATGAGGAGGTTCTCTGAAACCAAGAAAACACATCAAGCCTATCGACCAATAGACCAGGCAAGTATTATGACATTAATTAGCTACAATTTTAATTCACACACATTTAGCACCTCAAATGTTAAAAATTGCAAACCTGTTTTCAAATACACTGAAGTTTATGCCAAGAAAACCAGTCACATCTGCAAGAACATTAATTGCCTTAAATCATTTTAAAATCAAATTGAGGGGGCGCGTGGGTGGCTCAGTCATTAGGCGTCTGCCTTTGGCTCAGGTCAAGATCCCAGGGTCCTGGGATCAAGCCCAGCATCGGGCTCCCTGCTCAGCGGGAAGCCTGCTTCTCCCTCTCTCACTCCCCCTGCTTGTGTTCCCTCTCTCGCTGTGTCTCTATCAAATAAATAAAATCTTTTAAATAAATAAAATAAAATAAAATAAAATAAAATAAAATAAAATAAAATAAAAT
>NW_024423319.1:93691043-93717630 GCF_017311325.1 Ursus maritimus
AAATAAAATAAAATAAAATAAAATAAAATAAAATAAAATAAAATAAAATTGAGGATTTGTATATGTTACCTGTTAGGTGTTATAGATTATAAAAACATATTAATTACATATTATATAGCATGTTGCATATTGTATATTGCTATATGTCATATATTATATACTATATATAATGTTAGTATTCTACATTGTATATTAAAACGCACTGACAGTGGATCACAGTTGAAATCTATATATATCTAACCAAAGTTCAAGATTATCAGCTGGTCTGAAGAGAAAATAAAGGTTATCAGAATGTTATTTTTATTCCATCCTATTCAAGTACAGATTTAATTTTAGAATAAATTTTTTTCTCGTTGAAAAGGATGCCAGGCACATTTTATCATCTGTTATTCATTGATTGTTTTCATTCTGAATTATTTGAGTTGTGGCAACATCATTAGAACAAGTCAGGTGAGATAATCATTTGATCAAAATTTGTTGCTTTATTAACAGAAATAAAGAAACCTCACTGTTCTCTTTCACAAACACACTGAAATGAAAATATTTAGATTAGGTAATTTAAATAAAATTAAACTGCTTAGAATAGGAAATTTAAGCAACTCAACAGTAATTGCTATTCTCATCAAAGATAAAGAATAACTAGCCATTTAATAGTAAACAATAATTGAAATGCACAAGTCCCAGTATAAAGCTTCCATCAGAAGCTCTATGTTATACATGATTTCCCTTTCCCTAAAAATATCCACTTCCTAATGATACTGAGTCTGAAAGTGAAAGCCAAGGACATTCTTAAGTGTACATTTTCCAACTCATGAAATGTTCATGAGTAAAGACCCCAAGGAATGCACGGTGCCAGCCTCTCTCCTTTACCAGTCCAAAAAGGAATCCATCATAATAGTGGAATTCACAGAAATGATCACTTTATTTCTGAAGGTATATTGATAAAACAATATTTGTTTCTTTCCTTAAACATCTGAAGTAATTTAACTGATTCATGCCAGAAACATAAGCAGGATAATCCATGCTTCTGGATTAAGGTATTCATCAGCCAGTATCCACATTCCCTAGATGTAAAATAGCATAAGCAGAAACGATTTTGGTTTTTAAAAATTCGGAAATTTTACTGGCCACATTATGCCATCAAACCATCATTCTCTTTTAGGGACATGTTTTCTCAAAGTCCTTTCCGATTCTGCCCTGGAGCAGATGCCATCCATGCCCTGCCAGGTCACCTGGGCATTTAAATCCTCCCTGCAGGCAAATGGCTTTATGGAAAACTGACTTTCTCTCTGAGGGCTTTCTCTGAGCATAGGAAGATACTCAGCCCTCACATGGATCAGGCCAGAAGTGATAGTTCATGCCTGTATTTGCAGTCCTCAACAAATGATGTATCAAATCGGTAGAAATATAACCCAGGGTCTTTGAGCTCTGGTAGGAATAACTCTGAGGTGAATTCTATGTGAACTCCTAGAGATCCCCAGTGCAACTGAGCCCAAACTGTTAACAGTGGCAACCGCTCATTAACACTACCTGAACTGGCTTCTTGCTGTCTCTCACTCTCTCACACTCCTACCTATGGTTCCTGAGATCACCTCTTAAACTACTTGCTCTCCAGACCTGGTTTCAGGGTCTGCTACCGGGGATCCCCCAACCAAACACACCCTTAGCCCAGGAAAGAGAAGTTCCTGTCCAGGGTCTCATGCTTTCTAGGGCCTTTAAGTCTCCTCTGTCATTGTCTCTCTGCACATGCAAGGAGTACATAGGCCCACTGGGACAGGCCTATATGGAACCCAGCCCCATCCATGTTCCCAGTTCATGTGATGCCATAATTCACAAACCAAAGTGTTGGATCCCATTTCCAGGGCTTGCACAGGACTCCTCTCTTTGACAGTTCCCTCACCAGAACACTCCTACAATGAAAGCCTAAGATGTGGCTATCAAGGGGAAGATGTAGATCAAGATTAATTACGCGAGCTGGGGCACCCACAAATTTGTACATGAGACCCCCTTATGGTACCTGCTGTTGAAGTTGAAGGAAGGAAGAGAAAGGAGTGGGTACTTGTCCAGGGCCCAGCTATTCTGTGCTATCATATTCTAGTGTAAAACTCTGAGGTGGCCAAAAATTCTAAATTCAAATGTGGTCTTACAGGTTAGTATAAAGTTATATTTGTCAAGGTGGAATATTTAAAAACTTGTTTTTTTTACCACTTAAAAAATTTACACATATGGTATATGGGCTTGCATTTGTACTTTCGACCTGGTATCACATACGTTAGGAACAATCTGGACCTGTCCTTTCCATCCCTACTCCACTCAGATGTAGCTCACCCTGTGCATTTCCTTCACAGATGATCCTGGTAACTGTGGCAGTTCCCAGGGTTCTATGATTAAAGATAACCAAATATATCTAAATTTACCAGATTACAGTTACCGAAGGAAATAAATTCTTTCACTCTCTAGTGAAAGAATACAAAATTTTATATAACATTAGCTACTAGAAGAAGTCAGTGTGATCTATAGTTTTTGAAATCACCCATAAAAATATGCTACACTCAGATCCTAGGAAAGGTCATGGTTGGCAGAATAAGTCAATGCTGCTCTTTCGGTCAGCTATCACTGTAGAAACAAACTACCTCAAACCTTAGTGGTTTAAAGAAACAACCATCTATTTGCTCATGATTCTGGTCTGACCTCATTTGGGAAAGCTTATCGACTTCATGTGGTGTTAGCTGGGCTCACTCATGATTTGGAACCTCAACTAGGAATTCTGGCCAGAAGCTCTCTAATCTATGAGATGAGCCAAGTATGTTTCATATAGTACATGAAAATTACTAGCTACAAAAGAAAGCCCTAATGTATAAATGGTTATCATAGATCTGCTACTTTCACATTCCTTAGTAATCCATTGGCCAAAGCAAGTCACGTGGCCGAGACCAGGGTCAACAAGGAAGGGGAGACTACATAAAACACGCGTACAGGTAGATGTGATCCACTTGAGCTTTACTGAAACAATCAACCGCGTGTCAACTATAAAGAAAGACACATGTATAAAACCGGTAAGGTGAGAGTTAAAAATCCCATTTTCTAGTTTTAGCTCCCTTTCCTATATTGTGTGACCTTGGGCAAACAATTTAAAGAGTCTTTCTTTAGCACCTAAATTCTTAATCTGGTTAAATTAAGGAGTAAGACTTAATCAGTGGCTTTTAAACATCTTATTTTTTTGGTTTGTGGCGGGGGGGGGGGCGAGAAGGAGGTTACTGTGTCTGAAAAATACCTAAGACAGAATCTCAATACATAAATACAAAGCAAAGTAACCTAGAGTTGATCTGGTTGAAGTAAGATGAGAAGCTAGAAGCTTCCATTCATTCCCACAGCCCCCCACAGACAAACAAAAGCATGTTAAAAGAATGTCAGGGCTCTATAAAATATAATTTGATTAACTCATCTCTATTGGGTTTCTTTCTGCCTTAATATTTCATGATTAGATGAAAGTACATCAGAAATTTGGAAAAGACTGAGTAATACAGTAAAATGCTTATTATCTTATACAGTCAATTATTTAGGTATATTATTAGCAAGCATATCTTAATTCAGCAAATGAGGTACCAAGAGAATTACTATATTTATGATACAGATTAATTTATATAAATGAATTTATAATAAATATTTATTTGCTATAAATTAATGCATGAGTAACTATATTTTCAGAGAATTTTTTGGCCTATTTGCTAATCCCACTTCCATCTACTACTGGAAAGTTTCAGTGTAGATTTGTTTTTCTATTCTACAAATAAAAAGACCAAATCACATGCTAGGTGGAATTTTATCCATTTTAGTTTCTTTGTTATGTTCTTATTGGCACATGAGCATCTGCCTCCTAGATAACTCAGGTAAAGTAAGTGATAGATTTATTGTGTGCTAGCGATTGCTCATTACTGACCTTCCTCATTGAATATCAAAAACATGCAGTATAGACTTCATATAAACAAGAAAAGGATTCAGCAATTACAAATTTTAGAGTGTGTTTGATTTATTTTGTAAAATGTTTTTTTTTTTTTTTAAGATTTTATTTCTTTATTTGAGAGAGAGAGACAGAGATAGAGCATGAGCAGGGGGGAGGAGGCAGAGGGAGAGGGAGAGGGAGAAGTGGACTCCTTGCTGAGTAGAGATTCCCCAGGACCCTGAGATCATGACCTGAGCCTACGGCACTCAGGTGCCCCAAATGTTTTCTTTAGTAGAAGTGTGGTTTAGTATCATCCACTCAGGAAAAACTGTTTTCTGAAATGACTTGCAGCTTAAATTGTTAAATTTATTACACTATTCAATAAAGTAACAGCTAAATTTAAAATGATAAAGACCCATATTATTTGTGGCCAAATTCAATTTTTGAAATATTGGTTAAAATGGATTTTATCACTTCAAAAGAGGCTCAACTACTTTTGTTTTCTATCACCAGGAAGATCTCAAAAAATGTAACACTTAAGGGTGAAAATAGATGGAAAAAAAGAGATAGAAAACGGAAAAAAGGAAGAAGGAAGGAGGATAAAAATAAAGAAGAGAGGGAAGGAGGAATCAAAGAAGGAAAAAGAAAGTTTGGGGGATGCTAAGAGAATGGCACGTGATCTTTATTTTCCTAACCAATTCTAAATGGCTGAGAGCACTGGACTTTTTTCCCCATGAAGTTTTTTAAGTATCTGTAACCAAGAAAGACTGGTATGCAGTTCCCTGTCAGATTTTGCTGAAAAGCAATACTTGCACATCCTCACAGGTGCCCTAAAGCGTACGAAGAAGTCCGGAGAGAGAGATCAAAGAGCAGTAATAACTAAACGGCAAAAACTGACAATTACTTGCAGCAGAGCTACGGTAGGCTTCATCGGTAGAGGAAAGCCTAATCTCATTGACTGTGGTGGTCAAGTCTAGTAGGGCTTTACTAAAGTCCTGTCAGCTTGATCTTTCAATTATTGAAAGGAGTATAATAAAATCTCCTACTCTGAGGGTTTGTTCATTTCTCCTTCCATATTTGTCAAATTTTGCTGTACACATTTTGGGTTTATGTGGTTAGGTGGAAATAAGTTTGGAATTTTTCTCTACACTGGAAGATTTTTTTAGTTAATATATTTATTTGCTTTAAAGTCTACTTATTCTAATATATTTATGCCAGCTAATTTTTGATTAGTATATACATTATTAGATATGTACATTTCTAGATATCTTACCGGGTAATTTTGCCAACAGCATAAAGCTGCATTTCACTTTTCTATTCTGAAAATATCAACTTTCACAGTTCAGTCTGTTTATATTTATCATGATTAATGATACATTTGTGTTGAATATCTCATATGGTACCTCTCTGTACTACATCCTTCCTTCAATTCTTCTCTGTTCTCGCATTCTATTGGACTCATCAAAGTTTTCTTTATTTCCTTTTATGCCTCTACTGGTTCAGAAACTACATATTCTGGGGTGTCTGGGTGGCTCAGTTGGTTAAGTGTCTGACTTTCCCTCTCAGGTTTTACTCTCAGAGTCGTGAGTTTAAGCCCAGTGTTGGGCTCCATGCTGGGCATGAAGCCTACTTAAAAAAAAAATGGGGCACCTGGGTGGTGCCGTCACTTTGGTGTCCTACTCGGTTTTAGCACAGGTCATGATCTCAGGGTCTCTTTGGGTTGTAGGATCGAGTCCTTAGACTCCACGTGGAATCTGCTTAAAAAATTACTCTCTCTCCCTCTCTGTCTCCCCCAACAAATACAAAGAATAAAACTTAAAAAAAAAAAAAAGAGATTATATATCCTAGCTCTATTTTTTGGTTGTCCCAAGTTTTCAACATTTATACTTTATGAAAAATATATTAAAATAGCTCAAACCTTACAGGTCTAATGGTAACGCCCATCCCCCTGACAAAGTTTTTATCTAGTAATTGAGTTCACTTTGCTTTTAGAACACCTGATTTATTCATTATTATTTCCATAGTCAATGCTCATTGAGATTTACACACATTTATTGATGACTTTAATAACCACTATTACTGGATCTTAATTCCTTTTTTCTGAATTCAATTTCTTTCATTCCTAAGTAGGTTCTGCATTTGTTCTTTTAGCAAATATGTGAGTTTTATATTGTCTCAATCTCATTGTTGGATTGAAAATATTTTTATTTCATCCTTACTCTTGAGTGATAGTTTACTGGGATTTAAAATTCTAGGCTGACAGTTAATTTGCTTTAGCACTGTAATTCCACTGTCTTCTGGCTTCTATTCTTACTGTTGGGAATTCTACCTTGCTATAATTTTTGTCCCTTTGAAAATCATGTCTTTTTGCTTTGTTGATGTTCAAAATTTCTCCTGTCTTTGCCCTTCTATGGTTTCACTATAATCCATTTAAGTGTGAATTTAGGTGTCACTCTCCTATCTTCTAGCATTAAAAGAAATAATTCCTGCCTTTTCTTTTCTCATTTGCTCCTATAAGAAGGAGAAGGGTATCTTTCCTAGGTAGTCACTTGTACAGGGTCTCAGCCTCCTATCACTTTGCAGTCATTTTTTAGCTCTGCATGTGGAGATAACTCAATGCATCCCCGTGGGCCTATTTCCTGTAGCAAACAAGCACCCATCTATTAGATGCAGGGAGGATAGTTTCTTTACATCCATTGGCAGTTTTCAAATAATCTAGGGAAAATTGACATTTTAGAAAATTGTGTTATCTTCCTATTAATGGATAAACTCTAACATCACCAGTGACATGAACCACAGATCACTTGGACTCTTCCCATCTCTGCCAGCACCACCAGATCTACATGCTAGATTCTAGACAGCCTTGATAGAATGATGTTCCTCCACATTTTCCCCTACGGTTACAGTCTGGAGTCAAACTCCATGGGGTTTGGATTTTCAAGAGGAATGCAGAAAAATAAGTCTTAATAGAGGGCCCCCTTAGAAAGCATTTCACACAGATTCATTCACTCATTAGAAAAAAGTTTTAAAACACCTACTATGTGCCAGAAGGGATGCAATGAGGAGGCGGCTTCCTAGTTTTCTGTTAGGTGCAGATAATAAACTTCTGAGGAAAAGACAGATTATGGGACTATGCTGTTTCCTCTTTATACCTAAATTTTCTTTTAATTAGGCATGAGCTGTGGAGGCTATTAAATGTGTTTTTCAATCAGGCCACATCAGCTCAGTAATTACCGGGAATTTCTCATAGGACTTATGTAAATGGGCGGCTGTTATCTTTCCTTTCCATTGCTACTGAATTTTTGAATTTCTGTATGTATTCACGGATCATTTAATGGAAAATTAGAAGAGAGCTTATTATGGAGTTGCAGCTTGCCAATATTTTAACTAGGAAGTTGTCTTTTCTTTCTATATAATTTTTTAAGACAAATTTCCAAAAGAAAAGAACTGGAATAAAATTTCTAATTAACCCCTCGATGAGGAAGGAAGCAAGGGATTACTGATGGTAAATTAACTGTCTTTTGCATTTTCAATTCCGAATACCATAAACTTTCTATAATTGTCATGTGTTAAAAATAAACTCTGTTTTAAACAGAGTTGATTTTTAAGTTCTCATAGATTGATTTACTAAGAGTGCAAATTAGTTTAAGCTGTTAGCAAGCCAATAAACAACACATTCTCTAGGACTTAAACTAGGGGAAAAGGCTTATGCAATTTTTGATTAAATGTCTTCCCAAATGTATTATTGCATAGCATATGTTCACTATAGAAGATCTAATAGAAAGATTAAGATGCTGTTTAAAGTTCAGATTTGTTTTTGCTTGCAGGCTCTATGTCCATAGATATAAAACAATAAAGGCAAAGTGGGAGATAATGATAGAAGTGAAAGTATCTTACAAGAAAACTGTAAGGATAAATAATATATACACAGTCTTGGATATTACAATTATGTTGACTTGGTTATAGCAAATTATTTGACTTAAAGTATTTTTTATTTGATAATATAGGACACAATCGTGTTTCATAAATGTATGGTGTGAAGAAGAAAGAACCTGAGGTTGGCAGAACCCCCAAATGTTAGGACAAGACATAGATTAATAACTGAACAAGCTGGAAACTCTGACTCTGGGAGGACAGGTACGGGAAGGGCAGGCAGACGAGAAAGGGGGATTAGTCAAACATTTATGACTGGGATTTTCAAGAACAGAAGTGAAATTATAATCAAGTATGTGGACCAGAGATAAGAAAAACTAGGTCTGACTGATGTCAGAGAACTGCTCTATAGTCAAGAAAGATCCAGGATCCCAAGTTCAGAGGCAAGATTCTTGTTTGAGGGAACTTGGGCTGTCCAGGACAAGAGTAGATGGCAGGAAGAGTGAGTGTACCAAGACCAAGGGAGGGGTCTGAAAACAACTCCCTTGGATTTTAGGAAATAGAGTAGAAACTTATACCTGGGTACTAAAACACAAGGGATAGAGGAAGATGCATCAGAAGGATGGGAAAAGAAAGAAGGAGCCATGAGAATGCAGGCATGACAAGGGGAGACTGGTGAACAGCACAGATGGGCGCCTAGATCCCAGGTCTCAGATGACAGCTGGCTTAGGACCTGGGAATGAAGAATTGAGCAGAGATGGTAGGGGAAAGGGAAAGAAATGGGATATTGCCTATGAAAGCTGCTGACAGTGTAACGAGAATTCTTTAAATATTAACAGTAAGACAGCACTGCGTGTTGGGATCCATTTCACCTGCTTCCTGAGATTCCCTTGGTTCCGCCACCTCCAGCAACCTCAGCTACTCGTCCCGCCTCCATGTTCCTCTGCCTGAGGATGACCTGCAACTTCCTTCAGAACTACTGGAGCCAACCCCTTGGCTGCTGCTTGATGGGCAGGTAGATCAGCCCCAAGTTCAGAATTTCTGGCTCCTCTTGCCATGGTAGGCCATGGAACCTGGCATTCTGTGGGGCCAGGAAAGGCCACCTCAAAGCCAAGGGCCGTTAACTCCCATGGAGTAAAATCTGGCAAATAGGTATAGGGGACAGGAGGTAAACATGAAGACAAAACTCCTTTCCTTCCTCTTTCACAATGATTGCTCAGGGGCGCTTTTCACATAGTTTTTCCAAGTGATACCCGCTGCGCAGCCAGCTGCATCTATTCATGGAGGTAGACAGTGGACACTGAGATAGCAGCGAAAGCATCATTCATTGTTTTGCTTCCCATTCTTCCCTTCCTTGTTTCTCTTTTTTCTCACTCTCATTGCCCTGAGCGCATACCTCCCAAGTAAAGCATCAGTAGTTAATGCTTGCATCAGGCTTCATTGTCTAAGAGACTCAAACTAAGATACCAACCTAAGAATAAAGAGCAGTGTGACTTTTTAATGCAGAATTGCCTATCAGAAAAAACAACAGACAAAGACTTAGACTTGGGTGCTTACTCAGGAGACTTGATGTGGCCTCTTACATGCTCCTAAAGGGATTTTAATTTTCTGGGCCTTTCTCCATTTGGAAAATGGAGATGTGAAGTGGTGGCATTACACTGCACAGCTATGGATCCCCAACTCTAATATGTGGATTAACTATGACAGTTATTTGGAAAGAAACTTTTTTTTCCTATACATTTATTTATTTATTTTAGAGAGAGGAGGGGAGGGGCAGAGGGAGAGACAGTCTTAAGCAGACTCCACGCTGAGCACAGAACCTGAAGCGGGGCTCAATCTCACAACCCTGAGATCACAACCTGAGCTGAAACCAAGAGTTCAATGCTCAACTGACTGCACCACCCAGGCACTCCGCTTCCAATAATTTTTTTGTAAAGTAGGCTCCATGCCCAGCATGGAGCCCAATGCGAGGCTTGAATTCACGACCCTGAGATCAAGACCTGAGCTGAGATCAAGAGTCAGACAACCAACTGAGCCACCCAGGCACCGCAGAAACTTAAAATACAGGTTCCTAGACCTCTTCCAACCTGGCAGTGATTCAGTAGGTCTAGATTTGGGTCTGGAAACTGTGTTTCGTAAAAAGCATCCAGGTGTCACTGATGTATATAACCGGGGTTGGCAACTACCAGCAACATGGGGAGAGGACAGGCTTCAGATACTGCAATTCTCAAATCACTTCCATTTGTGTCAGAAACCCAACTAAAACTAGCAAGAACCACAGAGGTAATTTGTTGACCCACTAATGCGCAATATACAGAAGGAATGGCCACTTTTACAATGACAGCATCAAGAAATACACCTGAAATCTTAAGATGTCATCCTTCTTCCTCTACGCTGACCTCATTCTTGGAGACTCTAGCCACTTACACCAGATTTATATTTTACCAGCTTAGCAGACCTGAGGGGGGTGGGGAATCCCTTTTCCAAAATTCCAGTAAAGGTCCCAAGTCTGACTGTCCCTGAATCAACTGTGGACAACGGAAGCCCGAAACAATTTTTGTAACCAGGTGAATAAACACTCCAATGACCAGAAAGCTAAGGAGACAAGCACTTAGCAATTCGAATTGTGCATCAGGGTTATCATGTGCCCAGTTGCTGTCATTTCTACTGGCTATAAGGTTCATGAGGACAAACACTTAGTACGATTTCTTCATCATTTGAATCCCCTTAAAACAAATCCAAATGAATGAGTGAAACTCTTTTAAATCTACAATATAATGAAGTTTCTAACAAAAATAGATTTTAAAAAATAACAAAACATATGAAGAATGGAAGAGGTATAAATATTATAATTAAACAATAAACTTTAAGGACAAATAATTAAATGAAATGCAACACAGCTTAGATATGGATATAGATATAGATTATTAATTAAATCATGATGCCCAGAAAAATCAATCCAAGCTATCAATCCTCAGAAATTCTTTATTTTAAAAATTTTGTTCTCCACAAAAATTCTTTCCTAACGTTCCCAGCAAGCATTTCTAGTTCTTTCTCTCCATATTAAGATTTATTGGAATCACACAATTATAGCTCAAATATTTTGATAAAGATCTATCTATTACTGTATAATTTCCATCTCAAAAATCACGTTATCTGCAAGCCTAAAATCTCTCTTTCTTAAGTCAGAGAAAGACAAATATATGTTCTCACTTATATGTAGAATCTAAAAAACAAACAAAGAAACAAGAACAAATAAACAAAAAAACCTAGAAACAGAACCACAAATACAAAGAACAAACTGATGGTTGCCAGAGGGGAGGGAGTGGGGGGATGGGCAAAATGGGTGGAAGGGGAGATACAGGCTTCCAGCTATGGAATGAATACGTCACGGAGATGAAAGGTACAGCATAGGGAATATAGTCAATGACATTGTAACAGTGTTGTATGGTGACATATGGTAGCTACACTTGTCTGGAGCATAGATATGTAGCATACCATATAGACTTGTCCAATCACTATGTCATACACCCGAAAATAATGTAACATCATATATTAGGTATACTTCAATTAATCATTCAATCAGTAAATATAAAATTTCTTTTCCTGAGAAAAACCAAGATTGTTGGCTAAAAACAAAATTAAAAAAACATGACGTTTCTAAAGGGGAGTTTATACAAAAGGAGACACTCAGTGTTCCAATCAGGTTATAACTGCCATAGGTCAGGCAAAGAAAAGAACTGAAAAAGAGATACCCTGAAATGGAAAGAGATAGGAGTGAACATTCTCAGCTCAGTCATTTGTCCACCTTAGAAGTGGCTTGAGCTGACGCCAGAATACAAGAGCACATGACCCAATTTTCTGACTCAGCTGAGGAATCTGTGAGCAGTGATATGAATTGAGGACAATACTTTAATTAACAGGACTGATCCCTGCACCCAGTAGTGTGACTAGGGAATAGGCTCAAAAGATTCAGTTACTGCCCATGAATACATTCTCCAAAGGTGATGCCTATCAGTGACCAAGATTAGGATAAAAAGTATTACAGACTAACATAATATAATAAAAAAAAAATTTAAAAAAAGGTATTACAGAAAGCAGGATAATCAGTAAAATATAAATATCGATGGTCAGAACTTGAAATTTATATATAAGGTGTTAATAGGTTTATTTTTTAAGTGCCCACTTGCCTGCTGACGAGTGAAACTGCATCATTTCTTCTTTCACTCTATCACCAGACCCCCCTTTTCCTAAAGATAGATCCCAACTATGCTTTTACACAAAGTCAGAGAGTTAGGCGCACCTGGGGCAGCCCTCCACATCCCAGAGGTGGTTAGGAGGTACCTCTCTGAGAAAAGACAAGATTATTATTTCCTTCCACAAGAGCTGTGATCATACCAGCTGTCATGACAATTATTAAAACACAAAAGACAAAGATCAAAATATTTTAAGCATAAAGGACAAAATGAAAATTCTCCGAGATTCTATGTTTAATGGTAAAAATAAGAGTAAACATAGGAATGGTAAATAATCATAGACATAATACTGAAAAGCTGACTTCAAATACCTTCATTATGTTTCATTACATCTATGTGTGATATTACAATGGAATGTGCCAATGGTTCGCATTCATTGCATTCAAAAAGTACTACAAATACCCAGAAACTTAAGAACAAAATTCTATTTCAGACACTACTTTTCCACTGACTTTTATTTTAAAAAAGTAAAGTTTTTCCTGTTCACTAAAAAAAAAAAAAAAAAAAGATATAGTAGCAACAAGGAAAATTGTGATTTTTTAAACTATGTAAGTATACTTATCTAACTACATTCCTGATTTCTGAATTTCACTATACTAAAGTTCTGTGCATTAAATTTCATATACCTTAATTAAAAGCATCTCTGGAATTAGGAGTTAAGATGGCGGAGGAGTAGGAGACACCGTTTTCAGCCGGTCCCCCAAGTCGAGCTGGGTAGGTACCAGACCAGCCTAAACAACCACGGAACCAGCCTGAGACGCAGGAAGACGCATCTGGATCTCTACAAATGAACATCTCCAGCGCTGAGTTGAGGAGTGCAGCGGGAGCCATGAAACTGTGCACAGATATGGAAGATAAACGGAAGGGGAGGGAGCCGCGGCGTCGGGCGCCCGGGAAGCGGTAGCCACTTGCACAGGAGAGCGGGCGGGGCTCGCGGGACGGCACCCGCAAAACAGCAGACTGAGACCGTGAGCCGGGTGCGCGCAGCGCCACCAGGCATCTCGCGAACACCGGATCGGTGCGCTCACTGGATCAGACTGAGCCGGGAGATCCGGGAGCGCCCGGGGCGGCTGGCGGCTGGCGGCATTAGAAACACAAAGGACAGAGACGCGCGCCGGCCCTGGAAGTGAGGCTGGGGCGCCGGGTGTGGGGCGCACATCCCGGGACGCTGCAGGGTTGAGCAGCACCAACAGTAACAGAGTTAAAGTGGCCAGAACATTAGTGAGAACGGGCCGCAATCCTTCTGTCCGTGACAATTCAGCCTCTGCTGCTCTGACTCTCAGAAGAGGCACAGCAAACCGCCAGGGAAAGCCGCCAGAGAACAAAAGCCTGGAATACACCGGCTCAGGGTGCCCATCCCCATCCCCTGCAGGGGACACGGAGACTCTACCCAACAGGGCTGCCTGAGTATCGCGCGGCAGGCCCCTCCCAGAGGCAGGCTGAAAAATCAAGAAGCCCACAACCCGGGCGCATGGGTGGCGCAGTCATTGAGCGCCTGCCCCGGCTTGGGCGTGATCCCGGCGTTCCGGAAAGGAGTCCCTCATTGGGCTCCTCCGCTGAGACCTCTTCTTCCTCTCCCACTCCCCTGCTTCTGTTCCCTCTCTCGCTGGTTGGCTGCCACATAAATAAATAAATAAAATCTTTAAAGAAGAAGCCCACATCCCTAAGATCCCTATAAAACAAGGGCACGGCTTGGGACCCAGTCAATAATTTGGGCTCTGGAAACCCAAACCTCTCTTCATCAGAATGACAGAAGGAGCCCCCAGCAAAGAAAAGACAGTGAGACTGTGGCCTCTGCCACAGAAATAATGGATATGGATGTAACCAAATTATGAAAATGGAATTCAGAGTAACGATGGTCAAAATGATGAGTAGAATTGAAAAAAGTATAAACGAAAAGGTTACTGAGAATATAGAATCCCTAAGGACAGAAATGAGAGCGAATCTGACAGAAATTAAAAATTCTATGAGCCAAATGCAGGCAAAACTAGAGGCTCTGACAGCCAGGGTCGCAGAAGCAGAAGAAAGGGTTAGTGAATTGGAGGATGGGTTAATAGAGGAAAAAATGAAAATAGAAGATGGTCTTAAAAAAATCCACGCCCACGAATGTAGGTTACGGGAGATTACTGACTCAATGAAACGATCCAATGTCAGAATCATCGGCATCCCTGAGGGGTGGAGAAAACGAGGTCTAGAAGAGATATTTGAAAAATTGTAGCTGAAAACTTCCCTAATCTAGCAAGGGAAACAAACATTCGTGTCCAAGAGGCAGAGAGAGACCCTCCCAAGCTCACACGACAAACCTACGCCACGTCACGTCATAGTGCATTTCGCAAATATTAGATGCAAGGATACAGTATTGAAAGCGGCCAGGGCAAAGAAATTTCTCACGTACCAAGGCAAAAGCATCAGAATTACGTCAGACCTGTCTACACAGACCTGGAATGAGAGAAAGGGTTGGGGGAGCATATTTAAAGCTCTTTCAGAGAAAAACATGCAGCCAAGGATCCTTTATCCAGCAAGGCTGTCATTCAGAATTGATGGAGAAATAAAGACATTTCAGAATCGCCAGTCACTAACCAATTTTGTAACTACGAAACCAGCCCTACAGGAGATATTACGGGGGGTTCTATAAAAGTAAAAAGGCCCCAAGAGTGATACAGAACAGAAAGTCACAGCCAATACAAAAAAAGACTTTACTGGCAACATGGCAACATTAAAATCATATCTATCAGTAATCAGTCTTAATGTAAATGGTTTGAACCATCCGATAAAACGCCACAGGGTTGCAGATTGGATAAAAAGAAATGACCCATCCATTTGCTGTCTACAAGAGACTCATTTCAAACCCAAAGATGCATTCAGACTGAGAGTAAGGGGATGGAGTACCATCTTTCACGCAAATGGTCCTCAAAAGAAAGCTGGGGTAGCAATTCTCATATCAGATAAATTGGATTTTAAACTACAGACTATAGTTAGAGACGCAGAAGGGCACTATATTATTCTTAAGGGAAGTATTCAACAAGTGGATATGACAATTATAAATATATATGCCTTAACAGGGAGCAAGCAAGATACACAAGCCAACTCTTATCCAGAATAAAGAGACATATAAATGAAAATACATTAATAGTAGGGGACCTCAACACTCCACTATCAGAAATAGACAGAACACCCTGGCAAAAACTAAGCAAAGAATCAAAGGCTTTGAATGCCATACTCGACGAGTTGGACCTCATAGATATATATAGAACACTACACCCCAGAACCAAAGAATACTCATTCTATTCTAATGCCCATGGAACATTCTCAAGAATAGACCATGTTCTGGGACACAAAACAGGTCTCAACCGATACCAAAAGATTGAAATTATAGCCTGCATATTCTCAGACCACAGCGCTCTGAAATTGGAACTCAACCACAAGGAAAAATTTGGAAGAAACTCAAACACTTGGAGACTAAGAACCATCCTGCTCAGGAATGACTCGATAAACCAGGAAATCAAAAATCAAATTAAACAATTTATGGAGACCAATGAGAATGAAAATACAACAGTCCAAAACCTATGGGATACTGCAAAGGCAGTCCTAAGGGGGAAATACATAGCCATCCAAGCCTCACTCAAAAGAATAGAAAAATCTAAAATGCAGTTTTTATATTCCCACCTCAAAAGCTGGAACAGCAACAGAGGGACAGGCTAATCGTGCGAGGAAGCAGTTGACCAAAATTAGAGCTGAAATCAATCAAGCAGAAACCAGAAGTACAGTAGAGCAGATCAACAGGACTAGAAGCTGGTTCTTTGAGAGAATCAATAAAACTGACAGACCACTGGCAAGACTTATCCAAAAGAAAAGAGAAAGGACCCAGATTATTAAAATTATGAATGAAAAAGGAGAGGTCACTGACGAGCACCATTGAAATTGGAAGGATTATTAGAAATTTTTATCACAGCTATATGCCAATAAACTAAGCAATCTGGAAGAGATGGAATCCTTCCTGGAAACCTATAAACTACCAAGATTGAAACCGGAAGAAATTGATTCCTTAAACAGGCCAATTAATTATGAAGAAATTGAGTCAGTGATAAACAACCTTCCAAATAACAAAACTCCAGGCCGGGACGGTTTTCTGGGAATTCTACCAAACATTCAAAGAAGAAATAATACCTATTCTCCTAAAGCTATTTCAAAAATAGAAACAGAAGGAAAGCTACCAAACTCATTCTAGGAGGCCAATATTACCTTGATCCCCAAACCAGGCAAAGACCCTCAAAAGGAGAATTACAGACCGATTTCCCTAATGAATATGGACGCCAAAATCCTCAACAAGATACTTGCTAATAGAATCCAACAGTACATTAAGGGATTATCCATCACGATCAAGTGGGATTCATACCTGGGATGCAAGCTTGGTTCAATATTCGCAAATCAATCAGCGTGATACATCATATCAACAAGAAAAGACTCAGGAACCATATGATCCTCTCAATCGATGCCGAAAAGCATTTGACAAAATACAGCATCCTTTCCTGATTAAAACCCTTCAGAGTGTAGGAATAGAAGGTACATTTCTCAATCTCATAAAAGCCATCTATGAAAAGCCTACTGCAAATATTATTCTCAATGGAGAAAAGCTGGAAGCCTTTCCTTAAGATCAGGAACTCGACAAGGATGCCCACTCTGCCACTACTATTCAACATAGTACTAGAAGTCCTTCAACAGCAATCAGACGACAAAAGGGATCAAAGGTATTCAAATTGGCAAAGAAGAAGTCAAAATGTCTCTCTTTGCAGATGACATGATACTCTATATGGAAAACCCAAAAGAAGCCACTCCCAAATTATTAGAAGTTATAGAGCAATTCAGTAACGTGGCAGGATACAAAATAAATGCTCAGAAATCAGTTGCATTTCTATACACGAATAACGAGACCGAAGAAAGAGAAATTAGGGAATCCATCCCATTTACAATAGCACCAAAAACCATACGTTACCTTGGAATTAACTTAACCAGAGACGTAAAGGACCTATATTCTAGAAACTATAAATCACTCTTGAAAGACATTGAGGAAGACATAAAAAGATGGAAAGATATTCCATGCTCATGGATCGGAAGAATTAACATAGTTAAAATGTCCATGCTACCCAGAGCAATCTACACTTTCAATGCTATCCCGATCAAAATACCGAGGACATTTTCAAGGAACTGGAACAAACAGTCCTTAAATTTGTATGGAAACAGAAAAGGCCCGAATCTCAAGGAACTGTTGAAAAGGAAAAACAAAGCTGGGGGCATCACAATGCCGGATTCGAGCTGTACTACAAAGCTGTGATCACAAAGCAGCATGGTACTGGCACAAAAACAGACACATAGACCAATGGAACAGAATAGAGAGCCCAGAAATGGACCCTCGGCTCTTTGGGCAACTAATATTTGATAAAGCAGGAAAAAAGATCCTGTGGAAAAAGACAGTCTCTTCAATAAATGGTGCTGGGAATGGACAGCTACATGCAAAAGAATGAAACTTGACCACTATCTCACACCATACACAAAAATAAACTCCAAATGGATGAAAGACCTCAATGTGAGACAGGAATCTATCAAAATTCTAGAGGGAGAACATAGGCACAACCTCTACGACATCGGCCAAAGCAACCTTTTTCATGACACATCCCCAAAGGCAAGAGAAACAAAAGATAAAATGAATTTATGGGACTTCATCAAGATTAAAAGTTTCTGCACAGCCAAAGGAAACAGTCAGAAAAACTAGAGAGCATACGGAATGGGAGAATATATTTGCAAATGACACTACAGATAAAGGACTGGTATCCAAGATCTACAAAGAACTCTCAAACTCAATACGAGAAACAAATAAACAAATCAAAAAATGGGCAGAAGATATGAACAACACTTTTCAATGAAGACATACAAATGGCTAACAGACACATGAAAAATGTTCAAAATCATTAGCCATCAAGGAAATTCAAATCAAAACCACACTGAGATACCACCTATGGTTAGAATGGCAAAAATAGACAAGGCAAGAAACACAATTGTTGGAGAGGATGTGGAGAAAGGGGATCCCTCCTACATTGTTGGTGGAATCGAGATTGGTACAGCCACTCTGGAAGCAGTGTGGAGGTCCTAAAAAGTTAAAAATTGAGCTTACCCTATGATCCAGCCATTGCACTACTGGGTATTTACCCCAAAGATACAGGCGTAGTGAAGAGAAGGGCCATATGCACCCCAATGTTCATAGCAGCAATGTCCACAATAGCTAAATCGTGGAAGGAGCTGAGTACTCTAACAGATGACTGGATTAAGATTGTGAGTCCATATATACAATGGAATATTACTCAGCTATCAGAAGAACGAGTTCTCAACATTTGCTACAACAGGGGCACTGGAGGAGATAATGCTAATGAAATAAGTCAAGCAGAAGAACAACAACTATCATATGATTTCTTACATGGAACATAAAGAACTGGATGCAGTAGGGGAAGAAGGGATAAGAAAGGGGGTAATCAGAAGGGAGGAGAAACATGAGAGACTATGGACTATGAGAAACAAACTGAGGACTTCAGAGGGAGGGGGTGGGGGAATGGGATGAACCGGTGATGGGTAGTAAGGAGGCACGTGTGCATGGTGCACTGGGTGTTATACACAACTAATGAATCATGAGCCTTACAGGCGGGGATGTGTGCTGTATGGTGACTAACATAATATAATAAAAAATCATAAAAAAAAAAAAAAAAACCCAATTAAAAAAAATAAATAAATAAAAGCATCTCTGAACCCCCATGCATGAAAATAAAAAATGAATTCATAAATAAAATTGTACCTTCATTTTATTTTTCTGAAAAATAAGAAAAAAGAGTGACTATTATGCCAGAACCTTCAAATATCAGAATAAAAATTGATCAACCAGGGAGATAAGAACATGTAATTATTTTCAATCAGATATTATATAGATAGAAACGACTGATTTAAAACAGAAATGGCTGAAAGTTATAAACAGAGCTGGCAATGATACGCATCTAATACGTCAATCTAGTCACTGACAATTTGTGGACCATTTGAAACTGAAAACCAGATGCTGGGCCTTTTTTATTGAAACAGTAAAGTCAAAGTTTGGGTTAAGTTTTCATATGGCTAGCCATATTTCTTCATGCCACAACCACTGTCAGCACATCTAACTAGCTACTTATCCAAAGAAGTAATACCCTGAGTCACAAGACAGAAGGAAAGAAGAGCGACGACCAATAAGGAAAATGTCACTCAGAATATGCCCCAAGGATGGCAAACACTAGGGACAATTTTTCACATCAAATTCTAAAAGACAAGGATCTTCTCTATCATGGTCACTGCTGTATCTTGGGTGCCTTAACATTGCTTATTTATATACAGTAAGCTCTCAATAAATATTTGTTGAATAAAGTATCCCATAATCTAGCATCTTTGTCCAAAGAGGCTAAAGATAATATGTTCTAGTGTGAATTATGCAATTATGTCACTATCTACTTGATTCTAGTTAAATTGCTTACCTTCTTTGTGTTCAAATTTCCTCACCTATAAAATGTGGAAGCTGGGCTAAATCAGTAGCTTTCAAATTATATTCATCAGAAACCCAGCCTTATGAGAATGTGCTTCATGAACCTTTGCTGGGTTATATTAACAGGTCAGCAGAGGACAAGTGGACTGAGTTCTGACGCATCTTCTCTGGTTTTGAACTGAGAAGCTTTCCATTTACCTAATTTATATATTGGGTGTTTCATAATATTTCAACCTCCCTCCCGAACAATATTGTTATTGTTAATATACTCATAAATAATCACTGGGTCAAGAAAAAAATCTGGGGAAATCAGAAAATACTTTATGGGGGTGCCTGGGTGGCGCAGTCCGTTAAGTGTCTGCCTTCAGCTCAGGGCGTGATCCCAGCGTTGTGGGATCGAGCCCCGTATCAGGCTCCTCCGCTAGGAGCCTGCTTCTTCCTCTCCCACTCCCCCTGCTTGTGTTCCCTCTCTTGCTGGCTGTCTCTCTCTGTCAAATTAATAAATAAAATCTTAAAAAAAAAAATGACCACTTAAGAAAAAAAAAGTACTTTATGATTAATGAAAATAAAGATAAAACATAAAGAAACTTGTAGGATTAAGCTCAAGTAATAACTTATAGCTGCAAATGCCAATATGGAATTTTATAACTATAAATGCCTACAACAAAGAAGGAAAGAGATGTGAAATCAATAACCTAAACGTTCACTTTAAGACACTGGAGAAAGAAGAGCACCCTAAACTGAAAGAAAGTAGAATGAAAAAAATAAAGATTGAAAGAGAAATTAATGAAATAGAGAAAACAACGGAGAGAAATCACTGAAACCAAAAGATAGTTCCTTGAAAAGATCAACAGAATTGACATTTAGCTAAATGGAACAAGAAAAAGAAAATGTTCAAATTATTAGAATCAGAAATGATAGTAGGGACATTACTTCTGCCATACAGAAATAAAATGGAATGTAAGAGAATGGTACAAACAATTGTATGCCAAAAATTACACAATTTAAATGACACAAACCACTGAAACTGACTCAAACAGAAAGAGACAATCTAAATACATCTACATAACAAGATATTGAATCACTAACTAAACCTCTCCCTACAAAGAGAAGCCCCAGACTTCACTGTTGAATTATACCAAACACTAAAAAAAGAATCAACACCCCAATGCTTCCACAAAAATCAAATTTGGCGAGGGATTCTGAAATATGATATCAAAAGCAAGAAACACAATCAACAACAAAAATAGATCCATTAGACTTCATTAAAATTAAGAACTATGCTTCAAAGGACAGTCTCAAGAGAGTGAAAGATAACCCACAGAATGGAAGAAAATATTTGCAAATCAAATATCTGATAAAGTATTATATTTAGAATACAGATCGAACACTTGCAAATCAATAAGAAAAAGACAACTCAACTTAAAAAATGGATAAGCGATCTGAACAGACATTTATACAAATGATATATAAATAGCCAATAAGGACATAGGAAGAACCTCAACATGCTGAGGCACCAGGGAAATGCAAATCAAAAGCACGTAAGGTATCATTTCTACCCACTAGGATCACTAAAATTAAAAAGTCCGATAGTAAGGAGTGTTGCCGATGATGCAGGGATACTGGAGCCCTCACACACTGCAGGTGAAACGTAAAATGGTACAGCCACTTTGGAAAACAGTCTGGCAGTTCCTCAAATGTTTCAACGTAGTTACCATGTGACCCAACAGTTCTACTTACAGCTATATATAGACATTCAAGAAAAATGAAAACATGTTCACCCACAAACTTGTATAGAAATGTTTACAGCAGCATTATTCATGGTAGGCAAAAGGTAGAAGCAACCCAAATGTTCATCAACTGATCAATGGATAAACCAAATGTGACAGTCATACAATGGAATATTATTGGGCCATTAGAAGGAATGAAGTATGGATACACGATACAACATGGATGAACTATGAAAACATGATGCTAAGTGAAAGAAGCCAGTCATAAAATACCACATATGACATGATTTCTTTTACATGAAATCTCCAGAATAGGTAAATCTACGGAGAGAGAAAAATTAATGATTGCTTAAGGCTGGTGGGAAGGTGAATGATAGGAAGATGATAGCTAAAGGGTACTGAGTTTCCTTCTGAGGTGATATAAATGCTTTAAAATCGACTGTGGTAATGGTTACATGTATCTATGCAATATATTGAAAACCACTGAATTATACACTCTAAATAAATTGGCGAACTATATGGTATGTGAATATCTTAATAAAGTTATTAAAAATGAAATACATAAACAGAAGAATAAAGCTTTAAGCATGAGTATAGATAAATATCTTTATTTTTTGCTTGATGTATATTCAAATTTATATAAGGTATTTATAAGAAAAGTACTGTCTTTTGTGATTATGATTACGAGTCTTCTTAAAGGTAGACTTAACAGAAACTTACGCTTATAATTAAATATAAACTTAAAGATCGCAGATAAAGAATATGTTCTTTACTTTTCCTGTTTTTGTTCTTTCTGATCTTATGAGATTTAAATGTAGTACATGGATTACTGATTTCCTTCTGGAATTTAATAACATTGTTTTATACACTGTAATTGGACTTGATGGTTTACAAATGTGGCAATTCTATATGAAAAATGCATTTGAATTATATTTCTAAGTGAATTAAAGAAATGCTATTTCAAAAAGCTTTTGCAAATTTAAAAAGAGTTTTTACAAAAAAAAAAAAACTGTAACAAATATATCACCACAAGTTTAACTATAGCTCTTTTGAGAAAGATGAACTAACAGCACATTTCTAAGATTAGGTAATTTGGTGATGTGGACAATAAAGTACAGTGGATTGCTTCAATTTTACTCAGTTTAATCATTAAACCTAACATTTTAATTGGTACTCAGTTAAATGAAATTTACTTTTATTCTATTTGAAATACATTTGTGGCTATTTGATGTAACTCGGAGATGTAGGGTTTGTCAAAACAGTTAATAACTGTTAAGCAGGAATTTACTTTCATTCTTATTGCAACAATTCTGTAGTCTTACTTTCATACTGAAGGATAATTTAGCTATTACAATAGTATATTTAATCCTTATAAAATGGATAGAACCACCTATAGTGTTAGTTATTAATAATAAATTTTTAGTGTAGTTTATAATCAAATTACCTATTAAACAGCTGTCGTGGAAAGATTTAGTGAACATTTGTCACCTATTAGGCTGCTAATTATTAGTAAATGTTAGAAAATTAAGAAAATTGGAAACAAATGGGAGAAGGTAGAGGAGAACAGTGTTCCTACTATATGCACTTCCAATGTCTGCCACATATCCTTTGAAAGAGAACAAGAAGTTGGATCAATGTAAAATACTAGAAACGGAAGAGGTAACCTTAGAAATGAAGGTTTTGAGCTCTGTGTAAGTGATCACCAAAATCAGCCTAGACTATTTTGTTTGAGTGTTTTTGTACATATTTTTCCTGGAAGGCACAAAACACACAGGACTCTCTATATTAGGGAGGTAATAAGCGTTCCTGGATCCACTGGAGATTTCCTGTTTACCTGTACCCATTTAAGGTCCATAAAACTCTTTCTGTCCATAAATTTCAACATCCCCAGAACTACAAGTAGATGAGATTTTAAGTCAAGACCTACAACCAGGTAAAAGTCTAAGTTTTATGAGGCCCGAAGCTTTTAAAATTTAGGGACTTTCTTCAAGAGAAAGAATATAAAATTGCAAATATAAAACTAGGTAGAGACTAAGAAGGGGGGACAAAAAAGTGAAGAATCATGAAATTTATGTGTCTTTGGTAGTATAGTAAATCTGCCTCTGAAATCACTAAATGTTTCAGTAATATTTCATGGTCAGATTTAATAGTTCTAGTGCCTAGAAGTGAAGTACTTTAAGGGTGACAAGACTAGAGTATAATTAATAGCCAACATTTATTAGGTATATCATATAGCATTTAAATTCTTAACATATGTTATCTCATTAAATCTGCACCTCATTGAGAAGAAATAGATATGATTACTTTTTCCATTTGTGAAGTACTGATGAAGACCTGAATCATTAACAGTGGGAGTAGAGAAGAGAAGGAAATAAATTATAGAAAATTTGGAACCACAAGATGAATTGAAGGTATGAGCTCCAAAGAGAGAAACTTCAAGCAGTATGCCCAGATTTCTAATATAAGACACAGGGTGGATATATGTCCCACCATATGAAAAGATACAGATTATATGCTAAGGAACAAATTAATGGAGAATAATAATACATTCCTTTTGAATCTGAGGGATAAATCTCTCTATTTGTATGTCTATTTGCATATATATATCTAAGTAGGCATGTCATATGCCTCTAAATACCTAAGTTGAAAATAGAAGGAAAAGGGTAGGAATAAAGATAAATGTTAGGGATGTTAATGGTAGTTTTAACTATGGGAGAGTACAAAATCTCCTATGGGATATATTAAAAGTAATAATAGCCCAAGTAAGACAAGTAGAACCTTGAAGATTCCCATATTGATGGAGTAAACAGAGTAACTCATGAAAAGATTAAGAAGAAATCTTATCAAGGGGATGGAGAAGAAATGCAGGTAACAAGGATATAAAGCCTTATCTCAAATGTCTACAATTCTGAGTAGATGCCTCATCATCCAGATCAAATGCAATAAAGACCCAATAAGATGAAGACTGAGAATGGTCCGTTGGATTTGGCAATTAGAAAGCAACCGGCCATGTTACTACAGTGGTAGAGCAAAAGCCAGATTTGAGAGGTTGAGAACTTGTCATGCAAGAATAGAAACCACAAATGCAGACAGCCCTATTCAGCAGTGTGTTTGTCATGGGAAAGGTATGAATGTCTTTAGTTTTTGAAGCTTGAGAAAGTCTGAGAGCCAAAAGTGAAGGAACTTCTCTCAAAGAAGGAGGAGCTGTGATAAATGATGGATAAGAGCCCCAAAACAGGTTATCTGGGATAAGATAAAGCATACACACAGCAAGGTTGATTGAGTAGATTCCTATTATTTGGAGATTGAGGGGGAGGTGGTAAAGGGGTTAAGGATGAGTGTGTGCTCATGTAGCCCCCTCTCCTCCATGACAGAAGTGACAAAGCCATTTGTCCAGTGGAGGTTGGAGATGGGAAAAACTGGAGTAAAGAGGATGTTTGAGAAGGCTAAAAAGTATGTGGAAAGGTTGTTGTGAACCATGCAAGAGTCCACGGGTAAGCAAGTAGAAGGATCGATGCCTAGATGGGGTCTGAGACAGAGTATCTACGGGGAGAATTAAATAAGAAAAACTATAAAACCAACTGGCACAGTGCTTTGCATATTGTCTGAGCTCAAAAAATATTAGACCTACACCAGTCCACTAACACAAAGGAGTCACAGGATCTCTGAGACCTATGAGGTGGGACAAGTAATGTCCTTCCCGTGGGAAAATGCTGTCCTGTGCGTACACGTGTTGCGTCTGTGGAGATGGATGAACATGCACTTTCTCTACAGCATCCTCTCCTTCGGTTGAAAGCATTATAATGTTAACAGTTGGGATGGGAAAAATAATACCTTCCTAGGTGATGGAGCGAAAATAAATACGGATTTCACTAGATTATTTTAAATAATGACAGCAATAGCTATCATTAACCAGAAATGTGGAAGTTTTATTAGGAATTTCAAAAAGGTAAAGACTGATCAGCAACATTAATATGAATGGGCAGAAGACAGCCACCTCTCAATTCCTCAAAACTAGTGCCTTCTGATGACATTAGAACCTCAAGAAAATGACCCACTTCCACCCCTTTCCTGCAATTAGCAGGAACACTGGCCTAGCTCTACTTCTCTAGATAAATACTTATAATTTCTTTCTTTCTCCATGCCACCTATAGGAAAAGGAAAAGAAAAGAAAAAGGAAAAGAAAAGAAAAGAAAAAAGGAAAGAAAAGAAAATTAAAGAAAAGAAAAGAAAAGAAAAGAAAAGAAAAGAAAAGAAAAGAAAAGAAAAGATTTAGGGGCGCCTGGCTGGCTTAGTTAGTAGAGCACGTGAATCATGATCTCAGGGTTGTGAGTTTAAGCCCCACACTGGGTGTAGCGATCACTTAAAAAAATAAAATCTTTTTTACGAACCCCAAGATTTGTTCCTATATTACTATATTGATTGCTGGGAATTTGCTGGTTCTCTTCAAAGTGGCTTATATCACAAAGATAAGCTTTTTTTTCACAAAGATAAGCTTCTTAAATGCTTAACTCTACTATTCTTTGTCTCAAATTCCAATAGAATGCTATTCATTTAACTTAAATAGCATATGTTCCTTTCCTTTTCATTAATCAAGTCCACTGCTTAACAAGACAATGTACACTGCATTGTTTAGGCTACGTATTTTATTTGACCCGCTACAATCCTGAGTTAGAATATTCTGTTTTTGTAAGCTTAATTTATTTAAATGTATGCTGACGGAAGTGGAAAGAGAAACCTGTGCTGCAAGCTTCTATAAATCAGCTGCACAGAAAATCAAGTTAGACAGGAAGCACGATATGCAAATTATATTTTAAAACTTCTGTGTGAGATCTTTTAAAATTTACAGCTCTATTTTTCTTAATTCTCACAATAATCTTCTTAATGAAATGGATAGTTCACAGTTGATATGAAAGAAAAATATTAGCCTTTGAAAATTATCTGAGTGAAAGGCTTTTCAATATAGATAACTTCATACTTATTTATAATTAAACAGCATCTTAATACGCCAATTTTCATCATTTTGCCCGAACTGATGCTCAAGAGTGTTGAGTGAATGGCTGAATAAGTGAATAATTTGGGCTGGGAATCCTCGCTGGGCTTATAATACATACAACTTTATCCAGTTATCTCAAAGGGACTAAAAAATTATCATAATAAAATCTTCATTTAAAAATTTAATAGTACATTGAAAAGCTGGAGGTCATAAAGATTAAAGAAAAAAAAAAAAAAA
>NW_024423319.1:93717640-93744947 GCF_017311325.1 Ursus maritimus
AAAAAAAAAAAAAAACAGACAACAACTTCACTTAAGAACTGTCACCAGCCTGACAGCTGATGAGTTAAATATACCCTCACGGTTTTTGGGCAGCCGTAAGCTTTTCTGTTTATTGTTTTGATTTTGAATGTTTAGACAGGGTGCCTACTCTCCAGTGTGTCCTAGGCTCCATCACCCTTCTTGCCTTAGACCAGATCTAATTCATAAATCCTTGTTACCTGTTTGGCCACTTAGCATTTGAATCTTGGGTCTCAGATCTCCTAGGAAGGTAAAATGAACCAGATTACCCTGTATTATCATTTGTAACCACTGTTTCAGATTTAGAAACATCACATAGTTAAAGCCTCAGGAAAAGAACAAAGGAAAATGTAACAAAACATATAATTTAGCAAAAATATAAAGTAGAACCCATGACACTCAAGCTATGATACATTGTTGGAATACCCTAGTAAAGAAAATATAATCCTAATGTTATCTACCAGCATGGAAAGAAGTGAAATGAAAACAAATTAATTTGGGGCACTTTAAATTATTTTGTCACATTGTTTACATCATTGCTTATATTTGATAATGTAAATTTATTAATATTCTACCAAGTCTGGGTTTGTCCTTCCTAATTACAATCACAGAATAAAAGGGTACCAGGAGACCAAGAGTACGTATTCAACTATTAAAGGCCCTAGCCCAGATCAAAGATAAATTACTTACAAATAACACACTGTCTCCTCTGATATGCTCTTGCCACCAACCTCCCTCCTATCCTTTAAAGCTAGCCTGAGGCTCAACTCCGGCACAACCTCTGTAACCAATTTCACTGTCACAGCAAGACCTTACCTTTCTCAAAGAGCACTTACTAACTTTATCAAACAACTACTCTTTAAGAAGGAGTAATAACAGGTCTGCAAATTTCAGTACCAGCAACTTAGCACGTAAATTCAGTACATAATTTAGATTATTGTGCTCTAGTATGCTGGTTATTCATAATGCAAAATATTCAATAATTGATATTAATGTACACTGAACTATCTCCTTAATTCTATTACGAATATCCTATCAGTAGAGATAATCTCTTTAAATCTTAGTATTTCACAGAGCCTGGGACAGCGCTAGATATTGCAGTCCCTGTGTTACTGATTACCTGTTTTATTTGCAGGTTTAATTCCTTGAGACTGGGTCAGTTTAGCTTGAGTTTCGGGAATCTGAGGAATGTAGATTTTCTTGGGCATATCAAAATGTTCTGGAAGGCTCAGTTCTGCTGTGTATAAAACGGACTTAGGCTTCTTTAGCTTTGAGGTATTAAAGAGCGTACAAGTCTGCAAATAAACAGAGAGTAAAATTGGAATGTAATTCTCTTAGCTGCTACCTCCAAAACACACACAAAAAAGCATTATGTATTTAGAGTCCACATTTGGGAAAAAATCCACCAAGGCATTGAATTTGTTCATTTCTTTAGATACATTATTATTTGATTGGTGGAAGATAACACTAACATGTTTTACAGAATCAATGGAATCATCCGTTATTAACAGATGCTCAATGTCCCATTCCCTAATCCTTTCAGTGTTGAGGAATTCATTGCTTCAGGGAAAAACCAATTCCACTGGTGAACAGCACTGAGAAAGTGCTTCCCTCCTTCAGCTGATCCCTGTGCTCTTTAACATCTAACCCATCAGTAAAAGTTCTTATCGGAAGCACAGCTAGTCCCCTCTCTTTTCCTAATGACAATTTTGTGAATATATGTGTGTTTGGATGTGTGTGTATATATATACATATAGGTATGTATAAAATTAGGTCCTGCCCTTCCACGGACATCCAAACATAACTTTTATTTATTTTTAATTTTTTCCTTCTTCTCCCCCATCCCAAACACACCTTTTAAATAGGTTTGATATGTTTAGTCCCTTCAACCGCTACTTATATAATGTGGGTTACGACAACTCGCCGTCATGCAAATGCTCAAGACACAATCTAGTTCAATATTGTCCTTCCTGAAATGGAACACTGAAGAGATGCCAGTTCTCTAAGCGTGAACCAAGCAATGCAAAGCACAGAGGCAGGCAATCATTTACTTTTAGCTGGATGCTCCATGGCTAACCACATAGTACAGTCCAATGGTTAGACCAAGCACTCTTGAAGGCAGACCGGCTGCATTTATAACCCAGCTCTAAGTAAGCTTGGCCAGGCTATAAACCAAAGCTACAAATTCTTCATTTGTAAAATATGGGCAATAATCGTATGCACTGCCTATCCGTGGTGTGAATATTTAAAGTGAAAACAAAATCCAGGTCCTTGGAGCATATTTCGAGTATTCAATAAACGTTGGCTATTAGTATCATCATTGTCATCATCATCTTGATCGTGGTCATGGTATCATTACTCAACAAAAATAAATGTTGGTGCCATTAGCAACTTCCTCATTCACTGGGTTTGTTATCTACAAATTGCACAAGGATTTTTTTTCCCACAAAGTAACATTTTTCAACTACTTTATTTTGGTACTTAAAATCATGTAAATTAAAAAATCTAAATTAGTTCATTTACATTTATCATTACTTGTGTTTGGTTCATTTTTGTGTTCACTACGAATTATCTATTCACATCAGCAACCAGCTCTTTAACCTAAATGTGTATCATCTGCCTTCTGTATCTTCAAGTCATTAAGTCATGATATGTTGACATAGACTCTCTTCTTGGCCAAACTCTAGTCAGGCTCTTCCAACCCCTCTTCCCAAGTAGGCCTCAACCTTGGCCTATAACAACTGCAGATTTTCAGCACAAATGATTTTGTCTACCCCCTTCCCTGCCACACACACACTAAGACACTTGAACAAGCGTTCACTAAGTTTCTAACAGCTCAAGGCCATATCCCTAGGATGATTCCAGTTACCCTTAAAGTACCTTCCTGAGAGAGCTCAATGCTGCCAAACTGTTTATTCCAGCCAAAATCCAGTGATAGGCAGATAGGCCCCTAAACCCCCTCTTATTAGAGCAGTTACTTTAGAAAGCTTGCTATTATAAATCCTTCCTCTCCCTCCCTTTTTCTTCCACCCCAACCACTTCACCCTCCCCCTCTTTCTCTCTCCTTTTTAAAGTGTAAGTTTTCTGCCACCCAGAACTGTCTTCTCAAGGACCTCAGAATGCAAACATTCAAGGAGATGAAGATTCCAGCCAGGTAGGTACCTTGTTCTAACTTGCATCACTACCTTCAGTCATAAAGATCCCAGAAATTTATTTCTCCTGCAGATAAGCATCAATTAACAAATCCAGATCACACTGACCAACCCCCTCCCACTTTAAACTGTCTACTTCCCTGATTCTGCTCATTTTTATTAGGTTCACAGCTCATTATCCCTCTTTACTTTCTCATCCTCCTTTTAAAACTCCCAGTTCCGGGGCTGCCTGGGTGGCTCAGTTGTTAAGCGTCTGCCTTCGGCTCAGGGCGTGGTCCTGGCGTTATGGGATCGAGCCCCACATCAGGCTCCTCTGCTGGGAGCCTGCCTCTTCCTCTCCCACTCCTCCTGCTTGTGTTCCCTCTCTCACTGGCTGTCTCTATCTCTGTCAAATAAATAAATAAAATCTAAAAAAAAAAAAACCTCCCAGTTCCATCCGTACAAATTTCAGTTTAGTACATGCTGGATCCTTCTCCCTATTTTGACAGTTACTGAATAAATTCTATCCTTATGGCTGTAACTAATATCCAGCTTTGTTTATCTTCCACAGTATCAATAGGATTACTTCATGATTTAGAGTGCACTTAAATTATACAAATACAAAAACCATTTTCTTTACCCTTTGGAATCCTCACAAAGATCTTTTAGGCTTTCTTTTTTAAACATATTTAATTTCAAAATTTCAATGATTTTTCCTACCATTTATCCCAGAGTATATAGCATGGCTTTTAAAACATAAACTTGAAAAAGTTAATAGAAAACAGAAGGAAACTGCCCTGTAAGTTCTGAATCTTTCCAGTATCACTGAGTATATTGTTAGAGTTGATTTATTAATGGTCAGAAGAATATGAATTCAATAAATGAGTGCTAAGTGGTGAAGTGTCAGAAACTCATGTTCCTGACAAAAGATCCTGTCTCTCACAGTATCAAGTAGATACATCATATTGCTATTACTTGATAAATATTTCAAAAATTCAAATTCCACACGGTTGTGTACCAAAAAAAAAAAAATTAGTCAGATGTGTCACTTTTATTTGGTAGAAAAGTGATTACATTTATTCAATTAGATTTAGTTCTAAACAGATTTATTTCAAGGATGATTTTAAGATTTTGTTATGTAGTTATTTTATGCTATAACTGAGCATTCTAGACTTCCATTGACTCCATTATACAATTTCACGGTAGTAGACTAAGAACTGAACATATGATCTGGAGACTATGCAGGAGAAGGAAAAGAGTAATGAACGAGGGGGGGGGGCAAAAACCTGGGTCCATCTTTATTCTGTCACAAATCAGTCATGTGACCTTAGGCTACCATCTTACTATTTTGGAGTCTTGGTTTGCAGGTTTGTGAGTGTAAGAGGTTGGACTATGCATCTCTGAGTGTCTTTGATTTCTTTTCTCAGCTTTAAAATACAATGATGTCTCTACCATGATCTAGGCTGTAATTGCTACCCTGTCATTAAGGCCAACATAAGTCTTTTTATGCCTCAGTCATTTCATTTTTTGTATTACAAGTGTAATTCTACCTTCTCTACATTTCTCCGTGGGGTCACTGAAATAATTTGGAAAAGTGCACATAAAAGCATGTTGGAAAAACGGTGTAAAATACTATACAAGGATGGGGCTCCTGGGTGGCACAGCGGTTAAGCGTCTGCCTTCGGCTCAGGGCGTGATCCCGGCGTTATGGGATCGAGTCCCACATCAGGCTCCTCCGCTATGAGCCTGCTTCTTCCTCTCCCACTCCCCCTGCTTGTGTTCCCTCTCTCGCTGGCTGTCTCTATCTCTGTCAAATAAATAAATAAAATCTTTTAAAAAAAATACTATACAAGGAGAGAGTACTTTTAAAATTAATCTTGTTTACTATTCTGCTGCAAAAATTATCAGCATTATTGTATTTCAAGAGTGCACTGATAATTGCACTTGAAAAGAGCGCTGTATGATTAGATGTATACGAGCACAGTAAGATGCATCTGCGAGTTCTGATTTGCTGCAGCTGGTTTTCCTAAGCTGGCACATTCAACCCTTCTAGAGTTCCTTTGTGCATTTGGAAAGTTGTTGCTGAAATTGAAAAATGTGTGATATTCACAGAATTCAAAGAAAATAGTAATCTTCAGGTAAAAAAAACCTAATTTCCAAATTTAGAGACTATTTAAAACATTTCTATTTTAATTTTAAAGAGCCAAGGTTTTTTTTTTCATAAATAATGATGATGATGATGATTGTTTTTGTTCCTGTTATTTCCACCAGCCAATCGAGAAGCAAACACATACAGATACCCATCCAGCAAATGTGGGAGGTAAACAAGGATAAGTAAACAAGACGACTGTGACTGTGAAAAATGAGGCAGTGAGGCAAGCTGGATAGACATGAAGACCTCAGATTTAAAGTATTATTTGTTTGTTCGGGCACATGTTCAATTCAATTAAACAGTGACAGAGCACCTGTCACACACAAGACAATAAGGGCTAAAAAACACATAACAAAGATTTTTAATTTCTAGGCATTCACAATCCTAGAGGAACAGGAAAATATAAAAATTAATGTTTTACAAAACATAATTTGGTAAATACAATAATAAACAGAGTGTGTGGGGTTCGGGAGACAGTTAAAAGAAGAGGGGAAAAAAACAGAAACTGTATACATGCATAAATAACAGAACAAGGATCCACTGACAAAATCTATTTCCCTCCAGCATTTCTCATTTAAATAAAATGTTTTGATAAGAGTCAAGAATGAAGAAAATTAATTTTTAATTTTTTAAAAAGATTTATTTATTTATTTGAGAGAGAGAGAGCAGGGGGAAGGGTAAAGGGAAGGGGAGAGAGAGAATCTCAAGCAGATTCCCCATTGAGCACAGAGCCCGACAGGGGGCTGGATTCCATGACCCCGAGATCATAACCTGAGCAGAAATCAAGAGTCGGACGTTTATCCAACTGAGCTACCCAGGCGCCCCTGAAGAAAATATATTTAAAAGGAAAGAGAGACAGGGTGAGTGCACTATGATAGGGTTAAAGTTTGAAAAGGCCAAATATCAAATATTTCTATTGTAATACTATACTGAAAGTTGAACAAAAACCTTCCCAAATTGATTACTCTGTCATAGAAGTAAGCATATTGGTATGAGCTAAAGAGAGCCATCAGCTTCTGGAATGTATAGTATAGATGGGTCAGTCCAGAGGGCATCAGAGCCTTGGGCCTTGATATTTTTGAACTAATCAGAACTCAAAAGTCCAGGTCATCCATAAAATATCATCATTAAATGTGAGGGATCCGTGCTTAGACTGTACTGATTCTAGTGTTCTAACAAAAAAAGAAATCATTCCTACAGTGCTGAGTATTTGTTGTAATATATGTAAGGTAATATATGAAGGTAAATCTCAAACAAGGATGAAAACATTTACCATTTGTTCCTACACTGATCAAAGACTTAGTGACTACCTTTGGCATAGTACACTTCTCTAGACACTGGTGATTTGAGAGTTAACTAAACAAATATCTTCTCACAAATTCCCATGCTGGAGACAGACAATGAGTAAACAAACATATTACTCTCAGGTGATAAATACTATCTGTAGAGAAAGTTGAAGGAAATTTAGGATTCGGAAAGTGCCTGGTAGAGGTAAGCAATGCTTTTTAAAAGGTATATAAGATTTAAAAAAAAATACAAAAAATATAAGCATCATCTCATTGGTAGCATTGTAGCAGGCCTGAAGTAATTGAGGGAAGTAGCGTCTGATATCTAGGGAAAATTAACCACAGAAGAGCACAGGGCATGCGGAGCATGCCTTGGGATTTTTAGATGAGCAAGGAGGCCTGTGCTGAGGCAGTGACATGAATGAATGGGGGCCAGTGGAAAAGATGAGCCCAGGGAAGAGATGGGACTGCTGGAAGGGTCATGAGGACCATCCTAAGGATGTTGGGTTTTATTTTGAATGCTGGAAAGCCAACAGAGGAATCTGTGCAGGGGAGCAACGTGACCAGGTTTACATTTTAGAAGAATCGCTTTGGTGGCTCTCTGAGGTTAGACTGTACCGTACTTCATTTATACAACAGAGTGCAAGATATCATGATAGAGTCCATGGTAATACCAAGAACAAGAATGCCGCACAGACAGAGAGCACTTATTTATAGACCAGGTAAAGCGGTAAGCATTTTGCATAATGCTTTCACTTAGTTTCCATCAATGAGCAGTATCTTCAGATTAAAAATATAAAAGCTGAAGATTGATGATTTTGAAGTAACCAGAGCACAGTCACACAGGCAGACAGTGTCAGAGTCTGGGTGCTCATCCTGGTAGTCTGACCCCCGGGGATGAGCCTCTTTGGATGCACAGAATATCCTGGACAACTTTTAGAACATGTTCTCCCCCCACCCCACCCCCCCAGAGATTTGTCTTTACTTATTCTAGAATGGGGCTTGGGTACTACCGTTAATTTTAAGTTGTCTAGGGCATTCTAATGTGTCGTCAGGAGTGAAGGCAACCGTGAATTCAGCGGCTACACCGTAATGCCTAAATGTACGAGCCTGCTAAGTTACCACGGACTTAGTTACACTACAAAAGTAGCAGTCATGCTAACATTAGTAGAACACTTTGTTTCAGACTTATTATTTAATGAGGTCAAAAGCAAAAATGCTACTGAGCTGTCTTCCTGAGGAAAATCAGCATTAGTCATTTTTTCCATGTAAAAAGGTTACGATTAAGTGACAACTCTGTAGAATTTGAAAAAGAGACTAATTTCAGGGCATCGCATGTCTTGCATTCTCACCTCAATCTTGGTCAGCCCCAAGAGCGCGATGGCCACGCGAACACTACTGCTCTCCAGAGTGCCTGTGATCAACCGTCGCTCATACTCTATATCTGACATCTGTTGCTGTGCTGCAAAAGCCAAAGCCTTTTCCTTGGCCTCATTAGTCAGCGGCAACTTCAGGTCCACATCCAAGATTTGATGGAGCTCACATTTCAAATAGAGAACTGGATTTTCCTTACTAAACACTAGGGGAAGTAAAAACATTCATGATTGCCATGATCATTTATGCCCTTGACAATGTTACCCAGAATGGACTTGGAAGGTTTGAATTACAAAACTACAGTTGTGGCCTTTATTAACCAGAGTAACACGGGTAACTCATTTCTAGTAGTCCCAGTTCAGTAATTCAAGAGTAAGTCTTCAGGAATTAAAGGTATTTTGCTGGTATTCTCTAAGAAGAATGCTCAAAAGAACTCAAAGGGTTCATTCGTAGAAGGAGCAACATGTTATAACGCTAAGTGATCACTGTGCTATCAGGGATTAGAAGGTAAGGGAAGTAGAAATAAATGTAAATACATCTGTCAGGGACTGGTAAGAACTGTCATTTTCTTTTACCAGAAACCTTACACTTCAGAATGTAGGGTACAACTTCAGGGTACAAGTTCAGGAAATATATTACAATATATAGAATTCGAGACTATAGCCATTTCCAAATTATTTGGGAAACTGAAAATCTGCTGAGTAAATATTACGAATGCCAAATTTCAATATTTATCTGAAGAATGAAAAATAAGGATTTAAAAACAATCACCATGGACATTTTCTTAATTGTTAAACTGGTGCTGTATTCCATGGATGCTGACATAATAAAGTTAAAAGGGAGGTTTCCAAAAGCCTTCCAAGTTTTTATTGGAAAAATTTGCCATGAGTACGCTCAGATGGCTATAGGAGGAACAACCCCATCCTTTAACATTTTAAATGAAATAAAACAAACATATATTCTACCTTCCTCTGGAGAAGTGCTGTAGTCAAGCGAAGCTGAAGAATCCTTTGGGAAAAAGGAGGAAGGCAAGGGGATCATACCTTTTCCTTCCACAACGTAAATTAATTCTCCAATCTAAAACACAACCACAGAATAATATTAAATTCCAAAAGCTAAGAGAAAAATCTGTACACTATAACAACATCCATGCATTGTGCATTGATAAGCAACTCTAAGCCCTAAATGAGGAGTGAAAGGTAAGGCTGAAATATAACCCTCCCACAGTGTGGGGGAAACTCTGTATGCAACCAGAGCACGGAGGTGGATTAAGATGGCCCCAGGATGGCACTGACAGCAGTTGATCTTTGTAGCTGTAAATATCCTTGGTAGACTGTTAACTTAAGTCACATAAACAATCAAGAAAGAATGAAAGATTTTTTTCCTTCATTCTGTAATTTATTGTTGTAGAGGAGTGACATCACTTTTGCATGATGCCAGAGTTCCCAAGTGTCTATATTTTAAAGCGCAGATTTTCAAAATGAGAATATGAGGGTCTGCAGATCTTTTAGAATAAGTAATTAGGCAAGAAATACAAAAGACTAAACAGAGAGAGTGAAAATTAAAGTGGGGTCAATGCAAGGGCAGCAACATACGTGGGGAAAGATTAACAGAGGTTGACAGGCCTCGTTTCAATTCTGGTCCTGCCATTTACTAGCTACTAAGCCTTAGGCAAGTTTAGTAAATCTCTGACTTTCAGTTTTGGCCTCTGTAAAATGGGATGATAAAAAAAAAAAAAAAGTTCATTTTAGAAATCTAGAGATTAAATGAAAAGGAAGGGGAGAGAGGGAGTCTCAAAAGACCCCAATGGATAAATATTTAGATCTTGATTCTGAAGGGAAGCAGAAAATGTCACTCCAGAATTTGTTGTGTTGGTATACTGATAATTTTTAGTTATAGGCACTTGAAAGACAGCAAATGCAAGGAGAGGCTTTCTTTGAACTTGCCTTATCTGCCCAAAGACAGACCCTCCAAAAGAAACTCAAGTATCATAAATTCCCTCCCTGAGGATTTCATCAACGAAGGATTGACTTTTATGAGAAGAAACTAGAAGATGACACTGTACACTGACAAACTCTGTCACAAAGTATCATGTCTCCCATCTATTCTTCTAAGAGCCCATTCATCTTTCCTAAAAATCATTTACTCTCCTCTAAGTGGCTAACGTCCCTTTCTCCCTTTTCACTATTAAGATGGTATTTGCGCCTGAATTCTAAGCCACTTTGGGAGTTACTCATTTTTTCTTGGGTACCTCTCATGTATATAGGAAGTATACATGTTAATAAATGCGTCTTTTTTCTTGCTAATCTGTCTTTTATTATAGGAGTCTCAGCCAATAATTCAGAAGGGTAGAGGAAAAATTATTTTTCCTCTCCAACAATTCAAACAAAGACACTTAAACGGAAATGACAGAAAAAATGTACAAACAATCATGAGACAATGAGGGAAATATGAACAATGCCTGGTTGTTTGATGCTAAGAAAAAAAATTTACAATATTTTGAGTAATAACAGTCTCATGATTATGTCAAAAAGTCAAAGTCTTTTTGTTGTAGAGATGCTTACTAAATTATTTGTGGATAAAATTACATGATGATTGGGATTTGCTTCATTATAATGATGAAATAAGTTCGGCCATGCACTGTTGAAGCTGGGAGAAGGGTACAGGGGGGATATATTGCAGTTTTATTTCTAGAATTATATTTTATATTTTCCATATTAAATTCTTTAAAAAAATGCTTATATCATAGGAAGTAGAATGATAGTAAAGATGTGGCGAGGACTAAATGAGATAACACATAGCAGGAACCTGACCCTTTGCCTGGCACTTACCAGGCGCATAAGAGATCCATCTAAATGGAGAGGGACCATCTTTTGAGAGCAGGGCTTCCCTAACATTCATGACATATAAATCACCTGAAGATACTATGAAAATGCAGGTCTGACTCAAGAAATCTGGAGCAGGGCCAAGACTTGGGAGAATCAATAAAAATGAGCACTGGCAAATTTAGGGCTAAGCCATACACTGGAGAATCTTCTGCCAGAATGACCTTGTGACAGGCATGCAACTAACTACTAGGAAAGCAAAAGGAAACAAACTTAGCTTCTAATCTGGGATTATAACGATTTTGAACTCTCCCACCATCTTAAAACACTATTAAGTATATGATTGAGAGACTACTCCAGAGGCAGAACACATAAACGATATAAAAGGAAACTGGTTGCATAATAAAAATACAATTCCAAGATATAATAGATATCCTAGATAACACATGAAATAGCAAAAACTGAAACTTAATCTTGAAACAATGTAAAAATAAACAATTTCTGATCGTGAGGTCAATGTATTCATAGCTTCACTATCCTTCCCTGATTGAGATCTGTTTACAATAAAATTAACTGTCATCTACTCTCATACAACAATGTTCCATAGAATTTTATTAACTATGACTCACAATTACCTTCAGTTTATACTGAAAAAACGAATATGGAAAACTTCGAATGTTTTAAATTGTTCAGCATTTAATTCCATGCACGCGGGTAATAAACGGTACATGATAGAAAACTTCCATATAGTAATTTTTCCTAAGCAACCTGGTACTCTGCAAACATGAGTCCAAGGTAGCCATCGGAAATGGGTTTTCTGTGTGTGCATGTTTTACTACAAATACAACTAAGTGATCAATACTAATGACATGAACTTTTCAATGATAACTGAAGTACAAAGGCTCAACAGAGACCAGAGAAAACAATATATGAAGCTTTACTTTTATTTTACTTTTTTCTCATTTTAATTTTTATCTAAAAAAAGTCATTTTACCCAAAATATAATATTCTGAAGAAATTAGACTCTGAGTATAGAGTTACCAACGTACAGGTTTTCTTAAATGTGTGCCTGATCTATAGCTGGTCTTCTCAATGAAAATGAGTACCAACTCATGGAAGTTGATACAAAGGGAACAGACTGCAATTTGCTAGAATATTTCCCTTAAATATATACTATAAAAAGCCTCCTAACCATGGACAGCCAACTAAAATATCAGTAACTAAAACTCCATTCAATTCCATTTAATTCCACATCTTACACAGATGATATATTATCATTTCCCAATTATGTTGTCTAAGTTGTTTTTTTTATTAAAAAGAAACTTAATAAAGTTGAAAAAAAATGCCTATGTCAGAAAATTGTTCAGGAAAATCAACTGTGGTATCATCTAATCATTTCCCTCTACTTTTCTTGCAATAAAATCAGACCGGGAAAGGAACACAGATGTAGTGAAGAACTCCCTTAAAGCAGAGAAGTCCCTTACATGACAAGTCCGGAGGCCATGACGAGAGAAATGAAATTATCTGACACATAACAGACACTTGCCAATATGAGCTATTCTAATACTCTATTAAATTTCCTTTATGCCCTAATTTCATATTTTACAGTCAGGATGCTTACTTGGATTTTTATTGTATTTTCCAGAAAGATGCCAAAGCCCATAGCCCATTGTCCATTGCAAGGAACCCTCACAAAAGATATTTTGTTCTTCCTGTGTATCTAGTTAAATGTAGTCCTCAAATAACACAGTTGCACACAAATTTATAAGACCAGCTGTTAATGACCCAGAAATGAGGAACACAAACAATGAATCGGCAGAAAAGTTTTAATCCCAGCTCTGCTACTAATGAGCTGGGTAACCTTGGACATATCATGGATGCCCTCCAGACACAAACAACCATTTAATCTTTAAAAAAAAAAAAAAAAAAGCATTTTAGACAGAAAATCCCCATGTTGTTTCATAGGTCTTAAAATTCTACTTAGTCTCTAATCTTGGGCGTAGATTTTGCTATGTTTTGTAATTTATTTGTTTGAACTGCCTGAACAATATTATTTTATTTTGATGGCTAAATAGGCATGTGAGAGCTAAGCTAAAATTCTAAAATGTTAAATTCCATACACTAGAGAGAGATCATTAATCACTGCAGGTGGCTATTTGGCATTGCCATAATTATAATGTGAAAATGACCAGTAAGAATAATCGCTGTTCCTTTAAAATATAATCTTTCATAGAATGAGTGTTTTAGGGGACTCAGTAAGGGTGAAAAGAAAATGTATAAAGAGATTTGTATGCTTGCANTAAAAAGTCCAACTTTCTTAACAGTCTCTTTTTTAAAGACTTATTTATTTATTTTAGGTAGAGAGAGCGAGCTGGGGGAGGGGCAGAGAGAGAGAGAATCCTAAAGCAGACACCCGTTGAGCAGGAAGCCGGATGTTAGGGCTTGATCCCAGGACCTTAGATCATGACCTGAGCTGAAATCAAGAGTCGGATGCTTACCTGACTGAGCCAGCCAGGTGCCCCTAACACAATCTTAATTGCATGCCTGAGAAATTATTCCACAGACATTTTGAAAAAGCAACATATATTTAAATGCCATAAAATATTAATCCCTTAATAAAAATAAACAGCATATTTTAGGAAAACATCACATCAGATAACAGAAAGCCTGGTCTGGAATCTAGAAGTTAGTGTGGCAATGATACTGACAATCTCTCTTTGTCTTTATCACTGTATTTCTCAGAATAGTTTCTATTCATTTTTTTTGCCATCGATGTGCTCTGAACGTAAACGAAAATTTGCCACAGTGTGAACATCATGCAAACTGTCATTAAGATTGGTCTTTATATCAACATTCATCTCTGCGGTTCTCTTTTGGCCCCTTGCTCCTTCACCCAAAGCCACCATCATCTCCTCCTCTTTCACCATTGCTTCTCACATCCTTCTCTGTCTTTACTGCTGGTATGCAAAAAGCAGAAGGCAGTAGAGAAGGGAGGTGTGTGGAGTAGTGGAATAGATTGCAAGTCTCTGGGCCAGTCTCTTGCTCTCCAGTCTCTTTCTCCAACTCTTAATCTATTCTCTGCTTTCGCTCCAGAGACACTTTCTATAACGAAGATGAAATCAGGTCATGCCTATCCTCAATATCTTCCTGCTTTCAATAACAATAATTATCCTAATATAATAGAGCTATTCAACTACAAATTTCACTGCCCTCCTCATTATCAGTCTGCCTTATCCATCCAATCAATTTTCTGTCACTTCCAACTAACTTCTCTCAGAATTGGCAATTCAAGCGTCAGTGAAATTTCATGCTCAGCTGCTTGCCTCATGTTCTCAGAATCTTCTCCTTGAGCACACTTCTCCCCTGCCCAAACTCTGCTTTACTGGCAAATTTCCACTCACCCTCTTAACCAAACTCCCTTATGAGTCAATTATCCCTGCCTCTGCTATCATACAGAACTGTATTCTTCCCTCAATTCTAGACTCGGTCACAATCTGGCTGACTGTGTTACAGGATTAGTGGACATGTTTCAGGATACCGTGTACACAAGGAAAAATTATATCTTGGGAGGGGCATCTTGTGGAGGGCACGATTGTCCCAGCACAATCTGGCATCCACTGAAGGCAGGAATGCATTCTGGTAATTGTTACGAATGCACCATACATTCAGTAAGCTTTCTTCATCCACTTCTAGGGAGCACCAACTTCAAACCAGTACAACTTTCTGTGTGAACCAGACCAGCCTTATGCAAGTGGCCCTTCTCCACGGGATGTGAATCTCCTTACTAGAGGCTTCATGCCCTTCCTCTGTGTTCACGCACTATGTGCCTACAGAACTGGCTTTATACTGTTGGTGAATCAAACTGTGCTGGGAGAAGTGAATACAATAATAAATGAAATTATTGAGAATACGGCTTGAGTGTGTTAAATTTTAAAACTTGCAAGAGTCATTCTCTGTATTCTACACTTTCCTTCAAGAATGAGAGAGTTCCAGGCTTGCAACTAGCAGATACATCAGTTGTGGACATCAAATGCACAGCTGAGTGATTATAGTCAACAATACTATGTTATAAACCTTGAAGCTGCTAAAGGACTAGATCTTAATTATTCTCAACACAACAAACAAGTGATAATTGTGTGATGTGACAAAGGTGTTAGCTAACACTACTGGATTAATCACATTGCAATACATAAATGTATCAAACCGACATGGTATGTAAAAATGTATACAATGTTATCTGTCAGTCATATCTCAATTTAAAAAAGGGTTCATAAAATTGACATGGATTTGGGAAAATAGGAATTACTGTTCCCTTGTATTCTATAGGACATTTGAAAGGGTATCCCCTGGAGCTAAAATACTGGTATCCCAGAGGAATGTGGAAACTTTACAGACTGTTAGGATCATTGATAAGAAACCCAGAGGAGACCCACCCCAAGAATAAATAACTACCATTGCACACAAAATTCTCGTTAACAGATTTTCCTCTCATATTTTCTCTTGAAAAAGGCTGCAGTGCTTGTGGCAGGATGACAGTGTGGGTGAAGGGCGAGAAAGCCCTGCAGCATAGAGGGGCTCAAACTACGTGCACCACTGTGAACATCTACCACATTGATCTAGAGTTTAAAGTTCGGTTAACCTGCTCCCATATTGTCAGCAGGCATCTTAAGGTTAATAAATGTTTCAAAGTGTTTATGGGGCAGATGGGGTTTCATCTTCTCTCTCTTTCCCTGGGAACAACTCAGGGGTATGGGAAGTAGTGTACTTACCAAAACAACAGCAACAACAAAATATGCAGTGTAACAAATGGAATGAAAAATCAGAAGGTCAATGAAATGTAGCTTGCCATTAAAAATCATGGAAAATAAAAGAAACCACCCTCAAACGATACTCAGTCCCTACAGTTATAAAAATAACTTTCATAGAGAAATAGAAAGAAGAGGGAGGGGGAAAAGATGGCAGAGGAGTAGGGGACCCCTTTTTTAGCCGGTCCCCTGAGTCGAGCTGGATATCTACCAGACCAGCCTGAACATCCACAGAATCAGCCTGAGACACAGGAAGATACATCTGGATCTCTACAAATGAACATCTCCAGCGCTGAGTATTGGGGTACGAAGCGGGGAGCCGTGAATCCGCGCACAGATATCGGAAGATAAACGGAAGGGGGAGGGAGCCACCGCTTTCCGGCGCCGAAAAGCGGTAGCCACCTGCACGGGGGTGCGGGCGGACTCGCGGACGGGCACCCACGAGAGAGCAGACTGAGACCGTGAGCCTGGGAACACGTGCGAACAGACTGAAAACCGGAGCTCCGGAGCGCACAAACTAAACTGAAATCGGGAGCTCGGGAGCGCACGGGAACTAGGGGCGGCTGGCGGTGTTAGAAGCACAAAGGACAAAGATGTGCGGGCCCTGGAAGTGAGGACTGGGACACTGGCTGTGGGGCGCACATCCCAGGACGCTACAGGGTTTGGCAGCACTGATGGAAACAGACTTAAAGAGGCCAGGAGAGCTCAGTGGAGAGTGGACTGCGATCTCTCTGTTCTGAGACAGAGGCTAGGATTCGGCCACTGCTGCTCTGACTCTCAGAAGAGGCACAGCAAACCGCCAGAGAAAGCCGCCAGAGAACAAAAGCCCGGAAATACCGGTTCATGTTGTGACCATCCTCATCCCCCCTCGCAGGGGATGGGGCAACTCTACCCAAACAGGGTTGCCTGAGTATTGGTGCGGCAGGCCCCTCCCCCAGAAGGCAGGCTGAAAAATCAAGAAGCCCACATCCCTAAAGTCCCTATAAAACAACGGCACACTGCCTGGGACCTGGTAAAGAATTTGGGCTCTGGGCTTCCCCGCAACCTCTCCTCATCAGAATGACGAGGAGGAGAAATCCCCCCCAGCAAAGAAAAGATAATGAGTCTGTGCCTTTGACACAGAACTGATGGATATGGATATAACCAAATTGTCAGAAATGGAGTTCAGAGTAACAATGGTCAAGATGATGTGTAGGCTTGAAAAAAATATTAACGAATATAGTAACGAGAATATAGAAAATCTAAGGGTGGACATGAGAGTGAATCTGGCAGAAATTAAAAATGCTATGAATCAAACGCAGTCTAAACCAGACGCTCTGAAGGCCAGGGTAAATGAAGCAGAAGAACGAATTAGTGAATTGGAAGATGGGATGGTAGAAGAGAAAGTAAAAATGGAAACGTGGCTCAAAAAAATCCAATCTCAAGAATGTAGATTACGGGAGATTACTGACTCAATGAAACGTCAGAATGTCAGAATCATCCGCATCCCCGAGGGGATGGAGAAAGAGAGAGGTCAAGAAGAGATATTTGAACAAATTGTAGCTGAGAACTTCCCTAATCTGGCAAAGGAAACAAGCATTCGTGTCCAAGAGGCAGAAAGGACCCTTCCCACAATCAATGAGAACAGACCTACACCATGTCACGTCATAGTGCATTTCGCAAATATTAGATCCAAGGATACAGTCTTGAAGTGGCCAGGGGGAAGAAAATCCTTAGGTACAGAGGGAAGACTATCTGAATAATGTCAGACCTGTCTACAGAGACCTGGCAGGCTAGAAAGGGTTGGCAAAGTATTTTCAAAGCTCTAACTGAGAAGAACATTCAGCCAAGGATCCTTTATCCAGCAAGGCTGTCATTCAGAATTGATGGAGATATAAGGACCTTCCAGGATTGGCAGAAACTGAAGGAATTTGTAACCACCAAACCAGCCCTATATGAGATATTAAGGGAGGTTCTATGAAAGTAAAAAGGCCCCAAGAGTGATACAGAACAGATATTTACAATCTATAGAAACAAAGACTTCACAGGAAACATAACATCATTAAAATCATATCTCTCAATAATCAGTCTCAATGTAAATGGCCTAAATGCTCCCATAAAGCGCCACAGGGTTGCAGATTGGATAAAAAGACATGACCCATCCATTTGCTGTCTACAAGAGACTCATTTTGAACCTAAAGATACATTCGGACTGAAAGTAAAGGGATGGAATACCATCTTTCATGCTAATGGGCCTCAAAAGAAAGCTGGGGTAGCAATTCTCATATCAGACAGATTGGATTTTAAACTACAGACTATAGTTAGAGACACAGAAGGGCACTATATTATTCTTAAAGGATGTATCCAACAAGTGGATATGACAATTATAAATATATATGCCCCCAACAGGGGAGCAGCAAGATACACAAGCCAACTCTTAACCAGAATAAAGAGACATATAGATAAAAATACATTAATAGTAGGGGACCTCAACACTCCACTATCAGCAATAGACAAATCAACAAAGAAACAAGAGCTTTGAATGCCATACTAGACCAGATGGACCTCATAGATATATATAGAACACTACACCCCAGAACCAAAGAATACTCATTCTATTCTAATGCCCATGGAACATTCTCAAGAATAGACCATGTTCTGGGACACAAAACAGGTCTCAACCGATACCAAAAGATTGAAATTATCCCCTGCATATTCTCAGACCACAACGCTCTGAAATTGGAACTCAACCACAAGGAAAAATTTGGAAGAAACTCAAACACTTGGAGACTAAGAACCATCCTGCTCAGGAATGACTCGATAAACCAGGAAATCAAAAATCAAATTAAACAATTTATGGAGACCAACGAGAATGAAAACACAACAGTCCAAAACCTATGGGATACTGCAAAGGCAGTCCTAAGGGGGAAATACATAGCCATCCAAGCCTCACTCAAAAGAATAGAAAAATCTAAAATGCAGTTTTTATATTCTCACCTCAAGAAGCTGGAACAGCAACAGAGGGACAGGCCTAATCCACGCACGAGGAAGCAGTTGACCAAAATTAGAGCTGAAATCAATCAAGCAGAAACCAGAAGTACAGTAGAGCAGATCAACAGGACTAGAAGCTGGTTCTTTGAGAGAATCAATAAAATTGACAGACCACTGGCAAGACTTATCCAAAAGAAAAGAGAAAGGACCCAGATTATTAAAATTATGAATGAAAAAGGAGAGGTCACGACGAACACCATTGAAATTGGAAGGATTATTAGAAATTTTTATCAACAGCTATATGCCAATAAACTAAGCAATCTGGAAGAGATGGAATCCTTCCTGGAAACCTATAAACTACCAAGATTGAAACCGGAAGAAATTGATTCCTTAAACAGGCCAATTAATTATGAAGAAATTGAGTCAGTGATAAACAACCTTCCAAATAACAAAACTCCAGGCCCGGACGGTTTTCCTGGGGAATTCTACCAAACATTCAAAGAAGAAATAATACCTATTCTCCTAAAGCTATTTCAAAAAATAGAAACAGAAGGAAAGCTACCAAACTCATTCTATGAGGCCAATATTACCTTGATCCCCAAACCAGGCAAAGACCCCATCAAAAAGGAGAATTACAGACCGATTTCCCTAATGAATATGGACGCCAAAATCCTCAACAAGATACTTGCTAATAGAATCCAACAGTACATTAAAAGGATTATCCATCACGATCAAGTGGGATTCATACCTGGGATGCAAGCGTGGTTCAATATTCGCAAATCAATCAGCGTGATACATCATATCAACAAGAAAAGACTCAGGAACCATATGATCCTCTCAATCGATGCCGAAAAAGCATTTGACAAAATACAGCATCCTTTCCTGATTAAAACCCTTCAGAGTGTAGGAATAGAAGGTACATTTCTCAATCTCATAAAAGCCATCTATGAAAAGCCTACTGCAAATATTATTCTCAATGGGGAAAAGCTGGAAGCCTTTCCCTTAAGATCAGGAACTCGACAAGGATGCCCACTCTCGCCACTATTATTCAACATAGTACTAGAAGTCCTTGCAACAGCAATCAGACGACAAAAAGGGATCAAAGGTATTCAAATTGGCAAAGAAGAAGTCAAAATGTCTCTCTTTGCAGATGACATGATACTCTATATGGAAAACCCAAAAGAAGCCACTCCCAAACTATTAGAAGTTATAGAGCAATTCAGTAACGTGGCGGGATACAAAATCAATGCTCAGAAATCAGTTGCATTTCTATACACGAATAACGAGACCGAAGAAAGAGAAATTAGGGAATCCATCCCATTTACAATAGCACCAAAAACCATACGTTACCTTGGAATTAACTTAACCAGAGACGTAAAGGACCTATATTCTAGAAACTATAAATCACTCTTGAAAGACATTGAGGAAGACATAAAAAGATGGAAAGATATTCCATGCTCATGGATCGGAAGAATTAACATAGTTAAAATGTCCATGCTACCCAGAGCAATCTACACTTTCAATGCTATCCCGATCAAAATACCAAGGACATTTTTCAAAGAACTGGAACAAACAGTCCTTAAATTTGTATGGAAACAGAAAAGGCCCCGAATCGCCAAGGAACTGTTGAAAAGGAAAAACAAAGCTGGGGGCATCACAATGCCGGATTTCGAGCTGTACTACAAAGCTGTGATCACAAAGACAGCATGGTACTGGCACAAAAACAGACACATAGACCAATGGAACAGAATAGAGAGCCCAGAAATGGACCCTCGGCTCTTTGGGCAACTAATCTTTGATAAAGCAGGAAAAAACATCTGGTGGAAAAAAGACAGTCTCTTCAATAAATGGTGCTGGGAAAATTGGACAGCTACATGCAAAAGAATGAAACTTGACCACTCTCTCACACCATACACAAAGATAAACTCTAAATGGATGAAAGACCTCGATGTGAGACAGGAATCCATCAAAATTCTAGAGGAGAACATAGGCTGCAACCTCTTTGGCATCGGCCACAGCAACCTTTTTCATGACACATCTCCAAAGGCAAGAGAAACAAAAGAGAAAATGAACTTGTGGGACTTCATCAAGATAAAAATCTTCTGCACATCCAAGAAACAGTCAAAAAAAACTAAAAGGCAGCCCACGGAATGGGAGAAGATATTTGCAAATGATACTAGTATCCAAGATCTACAACGAACTTCCCAAACTCAATACACGAGAAACAAATAATCAAATCAAAAAATGGGCAGAAGATATGAACAGACACTTTCCAATGAAGACATACAAATGGCTAACAGACACATGAAAAAATGTTCAAAATCATTAGCCATCAGGGAAATTCAAATCAAAACCACATTGAGATACCACCTTTTTGTCAATGGCAAAAATTGACAAGGCAAGAAACAACAATTGTTGGAGAGGATGTGGAGAAAGGGGATCCCTCTTACACTGTTGGTGGGAATGCAAGTTGGTACAGCCACTTTGGAAAACAGTGTGGAGGTCCCTTAAAAAGTGAAAAAATTGAGCTACCCTATGATCCAGCCATTGCACTACGGGGTATTTACCCCAAAGATACAGACGTAGTGAAGAGAAGGGCCATATGCACCCCACTGTTCATAGCAGCATTGTCCACAATAGCTAAATCGTGGAAGGAGCCGAGATGCCCTTCAACAGATGACTGGATTAAGAAGACGTGGTCCATATATACGATGGGATATTACTCAGCCATCAGAAAGAACGATTACCCAACATTTGCAGCAACATGGACAGGACTGGAGGAGATTATGCTAAGTGAAATAAGTCAGCAGAGAAAGACAATTATCATATGGTTTCACTCATTTATGGAAGATAAGAAATAGCAGGAAGATCGGTATGAGAATGAAGGGAAAAATGAAGGGGGGGTAAACAGAAGGGGAAATGAACCATGAGAGACTATGGACTCTGGGAAACACACTGAGGGCTACAGAGGGGTGGGGGACTGGGTATTAAGGAGGACACATATTGCATGGTGATGGGTATTAAGGAGGACACATATTGCATGGTGCACTGGGTGTTATACGGAAATAATGAATCATGCAACGTTACATCAAAAACTAAGGATATACTGTATGGTGACTAACATAACATAATAAAAAATTATTATTAAAAAAAATAACTTTCATAAAACCGAAACTGCTTTGCCTAAATGTAAAATTATGTAAGGATTTTAGCATAGCATAATTTAATTTTCTAACCTTCACGTTCAATAAAATTAAACAAGGATTATTAAAGTCTATATGTGAACTATGATTGGAAAATAGCTGCACTTTGATTACGGAATATCCAAAAATATACATAATAAAGACTGCCAGCAAAATCTCTGCATCAGCAGAGACAGATAGACACAAAAGGCTGAGGCAGAACGAAATGAGGGACAGGGAAAAAAGTCAAATGAGTGGTCCCACTTATCATGCATACGTAAGGGAGATGGACAGACTGAGACACAATATATTTAACAACCGGTAAGATGTAGCCGTAGACTAAATTGTTGAAGACCACAAATCAATCAGAAGGCTTGCCTCCTCTTCTACTTGGGAGTGGGCACCCTTGTTCTGCCAAATATTTATTTGACTTAGCAAGGCTGAAACCCTCCTTGGTGTATAGGGCCCCAGTGTGGGACTGGGCCAATTCCTGTACGTTGCTCAGGGTGCTGACTCCCATCCTGGCTTCCTCAAGTCAACAATACCTGGACTTTGGTTTCTATTTGTTCTGACTAAGTTCTATACACAGAAAAGGACAACGAAGGACTTCAAGACAAAGAAGTCTAGTCTGGTTCCATTAAAATGCTCACGGGTTGGTAAAAGAGGGCTGGTTAGGCCACAGCAAATGGTTGCAACTGGATGGAACCCAGTCTTAATGCAGGCCCCACGTCAAAGATCCCTGCTTGATGCCCTTTCCTCTCTTGCACGGATGATCCCAGAAGCGATGAGTGGTTTTCGATTTGGGAGCCCAGGATTACACAGAGCAGATGATTATACAGGCTCAGTAAAGCTAGAGCCCTTGGGGTTGTGTCAATACCTCGCTTTGTATGTTGCAGTTTGTGTGGGAGTCTGTCAAGCCGTCCTCCCAGGGACTGCGGGGTCATGTTTCTGCTCCAGGTTCCCCCATTCAATCTGCCCCATCTGCACATGAGCAGAAAGGCTTTTGGACTTCTGGCATTTGACAGCATGAATTTTTAGGGATTTTGTAGGTTTTCCCCTAAGCTAAGACTTTCTATGAACATTGATGGAAGTTTTGTGAACTGTTCGTATTCTCAAACAGCTATTACGTAAGTCATCTCACTTTTTTTTTTTTATTTGAAAGTTCAAATGGAACAGCCAAAATGAAACAAATGGTCTTTCCTTGATAGCAGTGTTAGTAGAAATGTTTCTGTTTTACACATGGAAAGCTATCAAACTGAGGCCTAATTACTTTACAGTTTTCAACAGGTGGTTCTTAATGGCAAAGTAGTTATCACACATTTAATAAGAACAGGAGCTAACTAGGTGGACTTGGATGTTTGATTATCTATTTAAGCGTGTAATTGCATTTTTCAATATAATTAGCAATAAATTGAATGTGTAAATTAATAGATGTGCTTGGCCATATAAGTAATTGCAATTCAATGCAATACTTTAGATTAAGGGCATTTTTTCTCAGTTGATAGCAATATAATTTCATGATTATTATTTTTCTTAATAACAAATATATGTAATCAAAAGACATGTTTTAATAAGCTGATATTCCAAGTTAAGTATAATTATATTTTGATTAATTTAGACAAAATTTACGGAAGTAAATATTAATATTCCAATAGTTGAATTCAAATAATAAAATCAGCCTCCTTACTCTGCTATTGAGAATTAACCCTAGCATTTTCTAGGGCTATATTATAAATTAATATAAAAAAGGAACTGTGAAGTATTTGATTAAACTACTAGTCACACTATAGTTACTGTTTTCCACAAATTATCATATAGAGGAATTCAGTTAAATCCTGGGCTCTTTTAGGGAAAATAAAAAACAAGATTTAGCATTACTATAAAACAGCATTTTTTCTCTCCTAAATGGCAATTTTTAAGTAAACTATTCTTTACATATTTAATGGGCTATATTATTTTTCATGTGTGAATGATCTTATAGACACCAGGTCAATACAATACTCCTTTCCAACTACCATTATTTCATTGTGAATGAATTTCATACAGCACATAAATGATAGAGAACTGAAGTATTTGGGGCTATCTTCTGGGCATTATAAATTCCCTCCTCAGGTCAACACATGGCAGTTTCTTTCTAGAGAGGGATAATACCATAAAACTTTTCCTCTAAAGCCTGTCTTCTCTTTCTCTCTCTGTCTCTCTGCCTCTCTTCCTCCCTCTGTTCTTCCAACCCCCCCTTTCCCTCTCTCTCTCTTTCCTTTGCTGGCTTTATTTACTTTTGTTTAAAGATTTTATTTATTTATTTTTTTAAAGATTTTATTTATTTATTTGACAGAGAGAGACAGCCAGCAAGAGAGGGAACACAAGCAGGGGGAGTGGAGAGGAAGAAGCAGGCCCATAGCGGAGGAGCCTGATGAAGGGCTCGATCCCAGAACGCTGGGATCACGCCCTGAGCTGAAGGCAGACGCTTAACGACTGAGCCACCCAGGCGCCCCTAAAGATTTTATTTATTTATCTGAGAGTGCGAGCACAAGCAGGAGGAGGGGCAGAGGGAGAAGCAGGCTCCCCACTGAGCAGGGAGCTCGCAGCGGGACTCCATCCCAGGACCCTGGGATCATGATCTGAGCCGAAGGCAGACGCCTCACCATCTGAGCCACCCAGGTGCCCCATTTGCGGGCTTTAAAGAAGTAAGCTACATGGATTCCAGAGCCACTAGAAAATTAATTCCACCATCAACCCGAGAGAGAGCTGAGAAGCAGCTCCTTCCTCAGTGGAGCCTCTGAGGAGGATCCAGCACCGGCAGGTCCCTTGACTGAAGACTTGACAGACCTTAAACAGAGGACCCACCCAGATCATGCCCAGACCTCTGATCCATGGAAAACGTGACATAATAAATGTTGTCTTAACCCTTCAGTGTTTGGTAACTTGTTAGGTAGCTACAGAAAGTGAATACAGAAAGAGCTGCAGCAAGGTTAGGCAAGCTGCCAATCTGCTCTCATGGGACTAAGGCAGTTTACCCATGACTAGTGTAACTCCTTGCTTATTTGTGAGAATAAGCTCTTGGTTTAGCAACTAGAAGGCTGAAATTGCTATCTACATTACTAGAGCCTTCAGCTGCCTTCAAGGCCCCTGTACTGGTTATTCCATTCAAGTGCCAGCCCATGATGGAAACACGTGCCACCATTCTGTTCTCACCTCTTTGTTGCTGAGGATGATGACACAGTAGCGCGTGTGCATGTCAAAGGGAAGAAACAAGAGCTCCAGGCTTGAAGTCCCTTTTACTCCCAGGTGAAGAGTATGTGTGGAGCAGAAGAACTCTCTGATGAAATTGGACTTAATTGCTACCAAAACACGAAGCAGAGCTTGTTTACATATCATTTCATAAGTGCTGTTCAAATAAAGCAGCTGTTTCAATTAGTGCTTCACGTTTTGAAATGAATAAGAAAATGTTCAAAGCATTAGCACAGCAAATTAGATGACACATGCATTTGTTAATGAAAGCATGGGTGACCCCAGCTCAAGCCTGATATCATAAAAATGTGTAATTATGACCCTCTATTAAAGATTCCTTAAAAAGGGAACTTCACTACTGTTTAAAATTAGCCCAGATACACGTATAAATAGCAAAGCAGTCATCTAAGCATCTTCAACTTTTTTTTGTCAACTCTGTAATAGTTCACATAACAGGGTGTAATAGAAAACTTGAACTGGAAATAGAGGAATGTTTTATGTCTGTCTCTATAACTTTTGTTGGTTTTAAAACATGTCTACAAGTTCTTCAACACTGCCGTGAATGTGGTGATATGGTGGGGGGTCTTAGTGCCTTGATCCTAATGAACAGTATGTTACAAGGCAGCAGTGTGACTTCTGACACTAGAGCAAACACTGTAATACAATTTCTACCTCATCATCCCTTTCTTGGGTCACCTGCTTTTAGAAACGAGTTGTCATCCTGTGAAGAAGCCTAGGCCACATGAAAAGCCACATGTAACAGCCCTACCTGAGGTCCTAGCCAAAAGGTATTAACCATCGGACATGTGAGTCAGGAAACCTTTGTGATGACTCCAGCCCCAGCCTCCACCTGAGTGCGACTGCATGAGGACACTGAGCAAAAAGCATCTAGCTGAGGCCAGTCACTCCAGAAGTGTGAGAGAGAATAATGCCAATCTATTTTTACTGTTTAAGCCACTACATTTGGGGTGGTTTGTTCTGTAGCTAGAGATAACCAGAACATTCCTATATCCATTGTCCTATCCACGTTCTATTCATATTTTCTGAATTTACAGTTATTTCATAAAACAAAGTAAATCTATGTTCTCCTTGTAATTTTAAACGTGGTGATACCTGTTGATCACCTACATAGGTTTAAATAGTTCAGAATAAGCCAAAAGAAACATTAAAGTTATTTATTTAAATACAGTCATTGTACACGTAAGGAAACTAGGACTCGCAGTGAAAAGAAAGATGTGGGCAGAGTCCTCCAAAGGGTCATGAACAGAAAAGGCTGAGGACCAGCCCTTGGAAATCCCACTCTGCCATCGATTTCCAGGGTTTGCCGTTCAGTCTATTGTTATAACCATCGTTTGTTGAGTATTTCATTTACTGCTATGCTAGGCATGTAAAAGTCAGACATGAAGACAAATGAAAGCTTTTGCTTGAGGTACTCACAGGTTCTTATGGCATTTGGGGAATGGCAACAACCCTCAGCATTGTCATGTTCAGGGCTACTCTCAGCGTCACTGTCATAAGTAAATAGGACAACAACATTAACACAAACGAAACTCAAAATCAATTCTCTATCTTCATTATATCTTATAGATCCTTAAAAATTATGGTACCTACATGATATGCAAAGACCACAGATGTATTTCATATATCACCTTGATGTCTATATTGTTTCAGAAATTTTAAAAGAAAAATGCAAAAAGGAAACTAACAATCATCTATATTTCCACCACTGTTTTATACAATTTAATAAAAACAATTCCTTTTTACTTATGAATACTATGAAAAAATAAACATTTGATAACAATAAAAATCAAAAGTAGTGGTCTCAACTTAGGACTGTATAGGTATTCTCTCTAAAAGTGGTTCTAGAACTTGATTTCTCGAAAGGTTCACTTCTTTCAGCTTATTGTTTCTGCATTTGCTTCTTTCTCATAAAGGGAGGAGATATGGGTAGCTGTTTAAGCTCTGGCTGCATTTCTGAAAATTAATTAGCAGACCACAGCCCGAAACAACCGCCTCCCTTGAAAGTTTCCATGTCTTCCAGAACTCATCAATTTTTCCCCAAACTGCTCTTCTCAATATTCATGATTACTTTGCTTGACAAGCTGGCAATTAGCATCTGGGCTCTCAGATATTGTTTGCCTGATTTTTTTCTGAATATACAAAAACTCCGTATTTTCTCACCTTGTCATATACTTTTGCCTGAATTTGTTTTTTTATTAAAGATTTTGTTTATTTATTTGAGAGACAGAACGAGCAGTGGGGAGGGGCAGGGGAGAGGGAGAGAGACAGAGAGAGGGAGGCAGACTCCCCACTGGGCTGGAAGCCCCACAGAG
>NW_024423319.1:93744957-93756144 GCF_017311325.1 Ursus maritimus
GCGGGGGGGGGGGGGGGGGGGGTGCTTGATCCCAGGACCCAGAGATCATGACCTGAGCCAAAGGCAGATGCTTAACCAACTGAGCCACCCAGGCGTCCCTTGCTTTTGCCTGAATTTGATGCTGTAAAAATATATGGACTATTTCCAAGTAAAATTCCAGCCATATTGATTCTTTTTCTCCACTGCCTTTTCTTGATATAACATTCTTAATAAGGTTTATCACATCTTGTAATTATTCTCTGCTTTACTTCAAATCACAGACATTCTGATTAGCCGTTTTAATATTTTGTGCAATTTGAACATTTGATAGATACTTTAAGGCTATCAGAGACACACTAGATAGTTTAGCATTTTTAAGGGAGACCATACAGAGAGGGGAAGAACAACAGAGAATGCTCATTTCTCGATGCATGGTTCCACCATCATCCCTATAATGGAGCTCTGGGTGGAATGAGTGATTAAAATTCTTGGATAATTTCAGAACTTCATTTTGCTCAATACTTGCAATCTCTAGCCCTTCAGCCATTTTTTTCATAATGAATAGGAAAGGAAAATAATTTGGGTCTTGTCTTCTTTTTCTCTTCTTTACGTATTTTCTTGGAGAATAGCTAATGAATGCACCTTTTGAATAAATCAGAGTTGCCTTATCCTCAAAGGAGACTCTCAAACCCACAAAAATTGAGTTACCTGTACTATTTATGGTAAAGATGGATAGAAAAATACTGCAGACCTAGAAATGTTATTACCTTGCTTATATAACTAATGATTATCATGATTAATTCAGAGACATCAGAAAATAATATAATAAAATAATTTGGTTCAGGTAAGTTCTATTTTCCCTGATCAACATTCTTGAGTCTAGAAATTCAGGGATAAACCTAACTAGTTTACAAAACCAGTATCTTGCAGATCCAAAGACAACAGAAAACCAACTCTACCTTTTGGTTATTCCCCACACCTCAGTGTATGCTATCATTTTCCTCAATGCTCACCAATTACTGTTGAAGCTATGGCAGAGGGAGCATTTTTAAACCTTTGGTCTTAAGGAAGACATAGCATCAAAAGAGGCTAAAATTATACAAAATACTGTTGATAAAGCAAGGGAATAACTCCTAATAATTCAGTAGTGGCCTAAAGTCAGGGAGTGAAACCTACTTATGAGGTATGAAGGGATGACGCTCCTTTTTTCTCTGCAGGAGTGATATGCAGCTCTTTTCAAGCTAAAATGACCAAAATGACATTGAACTGGTTCTATTCAGAGCATGAATAAATCAGCCCCAAGAATGACTTCCTACTCAAACCTTTTCCACTAGGGAGGGGAGATCTTTATTACAAGCCTTCATGAAGCTACTCCTGGGCCAGCATTCACAGCTGTGTCCAAATCAAAGAGCGAATTTTTTGGATCAAGACTAGTTTTCATGCATCACGGGAAGGAATGTAAGTGGATCAATTTTGAGATTCACTTCATCCTCCATGTGTCCAGGGCTACTTCAAAAAAGGACCTAGTGGCCATCTGGAGGGCAGCAAAAATGGGATATTTGCTGTTTTTTGTACCTCTTTGGCTCCCGAGGAAATGAGAAGTCTGTAAACAAGGTGCACCAACGTGGGGTGCAAGGACAGAGTGGATCTATGAATTCAAATGGGGAAAAGTTCCATCTTGACTCCCACTAACTATTAATAGCAATTTAAACCAAACCACAGTAGCATTAGCTGTAATATGACTTGGTCACCAAATAATCATGGATATGTTTATATCACATTTCAATTCTTGTACATATCTTAAGCTATTATTTACATTCATAAATACTTTTAAAGTATGGTAGTTATGTTCACCAGTAGATTTAATTCTGTATTATGTTAATGAAGTACGTATTTTAACATACTACAATTTAAAAATATTTTTATTATCTGCTGGAGTATGAGTTTCTTCTATGCTATAGACGGAATTGTGTCACCATTAAATTCATATGTTAAAGCCCCAATTCTCTAAATGACTGTATTTGGAGATAGGCCCTATAAGAAGGTAATGAAGGTTAAATGAGGTCATAAGGGTGGGGCCGTGATACAACAGAATTAGGGTTCTTATCAGAAAAGCCAACAGTGAGCTCACTCTATGTATGCACAAAGAAGTCATGTAAGCCCACAGCAAGAAGGCTGCCACCTACAAGTAAAGAGAAGAGGCTTCTGAATAAAAACTATCATGCCTGCACCCTGATCTTGGATTTCCAACCTCCAGAGCTACGGGAAATAAATTTCTGTTGTTTAGGCCACCCTTTCTATGTTATTTTACTATTGCAGCCTGGGAAGAGTAAGACACTCTGTAATCCTTGCATCTTATTTTCAGTATTTATAAAACATTACTCTGTGCAGAATAGGCTTCATCAGACTGGCAAAGACTGTGATGACATTAAAAACAGGTATGAAACTCTCATGTAGTGCAAGAGGATCGTGGCATATTGTGAATCTTAGTACACACACTGGCTTCTGATTCACTCTGTTTTCCTTGGAGATTTGCCTAATTCTAAGTGTCACCAGTTATTCAGTGTCGTAAAATGAAATATCTTAAAATCATGGGCCATGCAGAATCCAGCTTTTCTGGATTTTTAGCAAGAATCACGACTTAGAAAATGATCTCTACCAGGGCCCTCTTTCATTTGGGTGGCTACTCTAGGCCAAGCTACTCTGGGAGACAAGGATAAATGACAAAGCCCCCAAGCTCACAGAGTATGGTCTGGCATACAAAGTAAGTCTACAAGAAATAATTACAAAACAGAAGGATAAACACTTCAACACCTTTTCAACTTTCATTCACATTCTCCCATAATCCATATGCATTAGCACATGTCTTGTATTTCCCCTAGCCTGTCCCCTCCTCCACTGCTTCAGCAAGTCCTTCTTCCCATGTTCCTTTTATACTTATAGGAAAGTTCTCCCGTGCTCTAGATTCGAGCCATCAAAATCTTACTCACATTTCCGATCCCAATTTGTATATAATAAAGAACAGCAGAGTATAGCATATGCATGAGAAAGAAGTGCTTAGTACCTCATTATTCTCCTTAAATGTTTTCTTTTTCTAGGCCTGCAATTTTTTTCTGTCTTTACCATAAATAGTCGAGGCAACTCAATTTTTCTGGGTTTGAGGGTCTCTTTGAGGAAAGGCAACTCTGATTTATTCGAAAGGTACTTTCATTAGTTATTCTCCAAGAAAATACATAAAGAAAAGACAAAGGAGATGAAGCTCAAGAAGACCTCTATCTCTAGATAGGGATATTCCTTGCCAATGAGCTCACAGAATTTTTTTTTTTTTTTCGGTACAACATATATTACTGAATGCATTCTGCCCTGTACAACTGCCTCCACTTGTGTAGATTTTCTTTTTCTTTTCTACCTGATGGTTGGCTCCTTGAGAACCAGATCTATGACTTATTTATTTGATATTTCTCTGGTACTAAGAACACTGCTTGAGGGGCCACTTAGTAAGAATTTATTAAATGAGAAATAATTCAATGTTGCTGAAAAAAGAGCAAGTCATAATACCGTAGGAAAGTACTTACACAGTGCTCATTTCTGAGCACTGCTGACCCATCATTTAATTTTAAAGTGTGGCTAAAATCAGTGTCCTGTCCTGATCTTTCTGGTAATCCCTTGGATTTAATTAGAATAGAAAGTTCTTAACTGCTCTTGTTTATGCTCATGGATCATTTTCCCGTAAAGTAAAATGTGTGATGAATATAAAGCTTTATCATCCATGTGGTTTCAAATGTGCTGTTTTATACGTGTCCGTTGCTTAAGAAGAGCAGTTTATTGAGGCACTTTAAAAATTTTTCGTAGGAGACTTTACCTCTTTTTATGCCACCTGAAAGGTAATTTCAGCACGTTACTGCTCATTTGAGAAGAGAATATTCATTATTCGGGGAGATACTGACTGAAGTGATCTGAGGAGGAGCACCAGCACATGCTGGGTCATGCTGCAGTAACGCCCCAGATCTCAGTGGATCAGTGCAACAGTTAACTCCGCGCTCACATTACACGTCCATCCTAGGTGGAGGGGGTGCACTCCAAGATTCTCGGTGCAGGGAACTCCATTTCTATTAACACTTCTTTAGTAATCGAATCAGGGAAAGGGAACGAGAAAAATTGTTCACTGGATCTTAAAGCTACCCCTTGGAGAAAACATTTAGCACATTTCCTCACATGTCATTGGCCGATTAAGTTATATGTTCACACATAACTTCAACTAGGGAAGTGCCATATTACCACAAGCCTAAAAAGAATAAAACAGGGATATTTGTTAAGAGCTCTAAAAAGAGATTACTAATAGTTGATGGAGTGATTTTTTTAACCTTTTTTGATCTCTTATGTTACCTTGCTGATTAGACCTAGAGAACAGTGTAGGTGTTATTGAGACAATGTAATGCTTATTGTATGGTATATTACATACAAAAGTTATTAATCATAGAGGTACTACACCAGACTTCCATTTTGGTCATGATTCAAAATGCACATTCTTAAATTTTATTTGTATCTGGAAATCTATTCAAGAAAAACATTAACGGGAGTTTTAAGAAAAACAGGGTATGTAACATTACTAAGTATTATTTTATTAAGACGTATTTAAAGATCAAAAGGCCTCATTACGCCAATGAAGCCAGACTGATGAAATACTAGATAACTTTGTGCTAATTGGAATAAAACTCTCTTTTGTGTCCCCTCATGGTGGAGCCTGTTGACCACCTATCTCAATATTCATGGGCCCTTCCCTCCTCACTGACAAAACCCTCGTTTTACTGTGATGTGTCTGTGGAGAAGAGTGGTTTCTCAGTCTTCCTTCCAGCTAGATTTGGCCAACTGGCGACAAGCAGAAGAGCTGGGTGCTATTTCTGGGAAGTTTCCCTAACAGAGAAAGAAAGGGCACACTCTTATTTTGCTTTCTCCCTTCTGCTGCCTATAAAGTGGATTTGATTGTTGGAGCTCTGGATATTCTAGCTGATTCTTGAGAAAGTGAATACAGATTTGCTGCTACATGCACTGGAGCCCAGAGGTATTATACAGCAAGCAGTCAGGACCCCAAAAGAGGAGCCATAATAAGTGCATCTAAGACATCTCTTAAGAACTGTCAGAAAAACAGTTTGGGGTAAACTTAAGACTGTTCTATTTCAACCCAACATATGAATATGGGGCTCAGCATTCTGTCCAGATCATTGCTGATATGACAAACCAGGGAGCATCTCTTTTCTGAAAAACTGTAGCCTTCGCCTTTTTAAGTCCCACTCTCAGCTTTGATCTGGTAGACAGTCTTCACAGAGGTGCAAAGGAATAAATCCTCAATCCTTTAAACAAACAGCTCTGACTCATTCTTTGAGACTACAGAAGCCTAACTATTCTATGTTGGATCCTGTTCTCCCTGACCAATACTCAATATCACTATATCTTCTGTTAGTTTTATCATAGGAAGCCTTCAGCAAGAACTAGGAAAGCAAAGTATTATAAATATGAATGGAAGAGACTATACAAGAAAGAATGATCAATAATGTTTGAGACCATGATAGACACACGTCTTCAGCTGTACTGTATGTTGAGTTGGCAATTATTTTGGATGAGTACTTGCAAAGTGTCCTTTCCAACCAAAATTAAATTATAAATGTCTTAATGCTTGTGTATTTCCATTATGGTTTAGATTTGAGAAGCATAACATTAAAAAGATGTCTTTACCTATAGCCTCAGTAATTGTGAAACTTCAGATCTAATCAAAACCATTCCAGAATATTATATGAAGAAAAATCATGTTAAAATTTGGGATACAGAATTCCTATACTGCATTCCAAATTAAGAAAGTAGACTTGGAGCGCCTGGGTGGCTCGATCAGTTAAGCGTCCGACTCTTGATTTCAGTTCAGGTCATGGTATCAGAGTCATGAAATTGAGCCCCATGCCAGGTGCCATGCTCAGTGGGGTGTCTGCTTGGGAATCTCTCCCTTTCCCTCTCCTTTTGCCCCTCCCCCTATTCATGCATGGTCTTTCACTAAAATAAATAAATAAATAAATAAATCTTGAAAAAAAACAGAGAAAGCAGACTCAATTTTGCTGTTCATTAAACTGATCCAACTTTGAGTTACTTATGCTCACAAATACGTATAGCATTGCTTTGAGATCTGACTCCAGTTTAATATGTGATACTACAAATTATTTGCAATTAATGTGTAGAAATTATTTCAAGGCCATTCAGGAAAAATCTATCATGCCAGACAGCTGCTTCATCAAGAAGCAAGGGACTAAAAGAATAAAAACTTAGAAGTGTTAACTGAAGAGTTTCTAGCAATACTAGCACTTCACACTATAAGAAAATTAACATAAAATACCTACAATATTCTTATGGTATCTATAAGATGCTTTATCGCTCAAGGTATTAATTCAACATTTTATTGTTCATTAAAGAAAAATGTAAAAGGAAGATTTCAAATGCCTTAGTTAAGCATATAATTAGCATTCAATAAAACAAATGCTGTGAGACAAAAATGGTGTACTCCTTTAACAATTTTTCTCGCAGAACAACCAATAAGAAATGAAGCATAATAAATGTAATCCTTTCCATCCCATGTAACTATTGGCTTAAATACAATTTACTTTTGGAAAATAAACTATATTCATTTTAATCTTAGCAAGATCTGCACAAATCACTTGAAGAGTTTCTGATGACTTTAACATCGGTTATTCCTATGGTTTAAAAATTGCTAAATCCTTGACTCCTGACACAGTTTTGCATCTAAAAGGATGACACGGTCATTGTCAAGCATTACACAGAGACAAAGGTATAAAATAAACTAACAACGTAGTAGCTATGAAGTAGTTGTTACAGTAATGGTCAGTGTATGCATGCATTTCACTAATACATACTTGCATTATTTTCTTTCTGCCTGATTTTCGTTAACCTTGGCAATGTTGTTTTTATTCTCTTTCACGTTAAATAGTTATTCTATAGTTTAAAATAGATCAGAAATATAAAGCAATCTAACTTTTAAAAATTCTGCTTCTCTATTGCGAAGTCAAAGTTTCTTTCTAAACAACAGACCTCATAATGTAGGTGGAATAAGCCTAAATACAGTTGATCCTCATTATCCACAAATTCTGGTTATTTGCAAATTTGTCTCCTCACGAAAATTGATTTGTACCCCCCCAAATCCATACTCATGGAGATTCCCCTGTTGTTTATGGACATATGCAGAGCGGCAAAAAGTTCCAGTCTATGGTTACATAGTTCCCAGCTAAGGTCCAACAAGGTGATAGTGGGCCCTTCTGCTTCAGTTCTCAGATGTAGATGACCAAAGGACGGAGACGGTAGGAGGCAGTACAGGAGTACAAATGTTCAAGAAGTTCCACCTCTGGGGCCAGGTGGACAGGATTTGAAACAATTTGCTGGCACCTTTTAGTGGGTCAGCCTCATACAAGTCATTTAATACTACTGACCCTTATTTTCTTTATGTGAAGAAAATAGAATCTACCAGGATGGGTTGTTTTTAGGATTTGCAATTATAATCGATGTGCTTACATATATTTCTTCTAGGAATAATGGTTCAGTATTCATTCATTGAGTGCCACAATTTTAATGAACATAACTATCACAAATAATGAGAATCCACTGTATTTAATCAAGTGCATATTTATTCATTTTTCATGCACATAGCCTAGTAACACATAAGAGAATAGAACAACTGTGAATAATATAAATTTTATATATACTATAAATTAAATACTTCAAATGAAAACTACTATATAATTAATAGCAGTTTTAGTTCAATTTATATTTTTAGTATATTATTTCTATTATATTTTTTATTTTAATAGCTAATTTCTCAGAATTTTTCTTGAGAAAATTATGAGCATAAATATATTCACATTTACCCATGGTTCATGTGGTTAATGAATTGTTCAGATTCTGCTAATTGAGATGGCAAAGAGATAAATGTTGAGGATTCCACCAACCCGACACTAAAATAAATGAAAAAAGGATTATTTTGAATTCTACTGTAATAAAATGCAAATGACCACAAAACATTCTTTTAAATTTTTTTCCATCATTCATAAAATATAATTAGAATCAGAATAAATTACAGTTAAAAAATACACATGTTCTCATTCTGTATCTCAAAACATGTATGTTTTTAAAAAGGGAACGATCAGGGAGACTGGCTGGTTCAGTTGGTAGAGTATGCAACTCTTGATCTCAGGGTTGTGAGTTCAAGCCACATGTTCGGTATAGAGATTACTTAAAAAAAAAAAGAAAAGAAAAGATCTGGAATTGAAATATGTAAAAGATAATATTCTATTATATGGAAAGGCAATACTAAATTCTTACTGCAAGGAAATTTAGAACATAAATGACTACCCAATTATATTCTAGAAACAATGGAATCATACACTTGTCTCAATGTATTCTCAGAGCTGTACACATTTCGTAATTTCTAATCTTATTTTCAAAAGAGAGAAATGTTTCTTTCAGTACTGGACATGCGATATGGATACCTAGTTAATCAGTGCATTAGTAATTATGCCATCTTCGGGAATTACATAGCAATTCAGTCCTTATGAGATAATGCTCACTCATTCAGGAAACAGTTATGGAGACTCCATTATATGTTAGATGTGGGACTAGGTGCTGGAAATACAAGTATGAATCTACCATCCTCTTTGTCTTGGGTTGCCCACATTTTAGTGGAAGATAGTGTGGAAATGATCCTCTAGATGTGGATGAAAGATGTCATGAAGAGTCAAGTCAGGAATGCCTAATTCTATATGCAGAGTTGAAGAGAATCTGCAAAATATTAAGAACAGATTTATTCAAACTTGATTTTATAGGGGCCAAATGCAGGCTGCACCAAGATGGGCCACCCTGGTATGAAGATTATTTTGAGTTAAAAGCAATAAAAGACTAGCAGATTCAGGTCAAGCTCTTCATCTTCCTCTCAACTTACTAAATTTTCATTGGAAAAGAGATCTTGTATCAGAAAAAGAGCTATTAACGGAGATTCCTCTTTACCTAAAAAATACATCTGCATAATAGGACAACCTCTGTTTTCCAGATATGTCCTCTCGCTTTCTTGCTAATGGTCTTCCTCCCCTTTGTATCCTCACACCCCTATCTCTCTTCTTAGCTCATGTAAGTCTCATGTTGCCTCTCTGTCTTTGGAATTTCATGTGTGTGTGAATTCCCCTTATGTACAAAACTAAATTTGATTTTCTCCTGTTAATCTGTCTCAGTCAATTTGATTCTTAGTTGAGTTAGAAGGATCTTGAAGAGCAGACAAAATTTGCTCCTTCCCAACAATTCATTAAAATAAATCTTTATTATGTAACAGTTATTAATCTCATAATACGAGCTTTATAATAAAAATAGATCAATAATAAAATTAAATGTTTCAGTACTGAAACACAAACATGCATACAAACACACATACAACTGCATACAAAACTAAAATGTAACACATTCATACATCCTAATGTTTCAGTGTTGAAGGGGTTCAGGATAGCCTCTGCTCCCAAAATGTGCCACTTTAGCATGCAGATTATTTTAAGATGGAGGTAATCAAGACCCTGTGGACTCAAAAGAAAGTTTTGCCTCTCCCTTAATTATAAAGAAGAATCTAAATTGGGGGTCTTTGACAGAATAAGGGTTATTAGCAGAAATAAATTTTATCTGAGTGACCCATCTGTATGGCAAGGCAAATGTCTAATTACCAAACATCTGCTTTTCTTTTCTCCCTGTGAGTTGCATTCCTTTCCTCTAAAATCCCAGACTCCTACCCCCTTCTCCTTAGTTCAGTATGACATATATGCCTCATTTCGCCTGTCTTTGGAATTTCCTTGTCTGGGTGGATTCCCCACACTTATGCTATTAAATTTGATTTTCTCCTGTTAATCTGTTTCATGTCAATGTGATTCTTAGTCCAGCTAGAAGGACCCTTAAAGGGGACAGGAATTCTTGCTCACTGACAATGTTAATGTCACTTTCTGTCCTTTTAAGTTGGTAGTTCTGATAGATTTCATATAAGGACTGTAAGGAATTATATTAATATTAAACACTAGAAATTTTTAAACAGACAAAATTAACTGTAGGAAAATGTAAACTATGAACCCTGTAAGACATGTATCAGACTACCAGATTTGCTTATATCATTTTAAAGTTATAGTTAAGCAAAGGTACGAAGAATTCCTCTCTAGAGGGTAATTTTAATTTAAATTAAGGCACTAAAGTCTCGTTCAAATCTCATAAAATCATGAGGCAGAAAAAATTTACAATGTTTCTTTATATTTCTATAAATCCAAGGTGAATCATCAGGGCAATTTATTTGGGTCATAATTTGTTCTGGCTAAAAACAGTCACAAGGATAATACAATTTTATACACAAATAAAAAGACTAAACCAATAAAGAAAATATTAGGTTTTTTGTATACTGTGCATGTACCATTTTGAGATAAAGTAGCATTTGAAAAGTCCCTGCTTAATTACATTGAAGATGTCCTCCTTAAAAGAGAAATATTAACTATAAAAATGAAATACAAACTGCCATTAAAATGGAAAAAAATCCTATTTGATTACTGTAGCTTCTAAATCAGCAGTTTTCACACTTCAGTGTGTATTAAAAACATCTGCAGTGCTTGGTCAAAATGCATATTCCCAAGCTCTATTTGCATGAATTCTGACTTAGTTATGTATGGCAAGGGTTCCAGGAGCCTCTATTTAAAACAAGCTTTCCAGATGCTTTTTAAATAGCTTATATATGGATTAAACTTTAAACATTCTTGACTTAGACCAGCAATGCTCTAACATTAATGTATAATAAAAATCCTCTGCAGATGTTAAATGCAGATTCTGACTCAAATGGATTGGGGTGGGCCTGAGACTCTGTCCAACAAGCTCCCAGGTGATGCTGATTTTGCTGATTCAAGGATCAAACGTTGAGAAGGAAGAGTCTAATCTAAAAGAAAAACTATTTTTCAAATAATAAAACCAGGCTACCAGAAAAAGAAAGGCAAGAAATGGCAGAATTAGAACCATTGCACATTCACTACTGTATAGAAGCAATAAAAACACTGGAAAAAACTGTAAAAATTAACTTTTTCAGAGCTCTGGTTAATTAATGAAAATTTCACAACATTTTGAGTAGTGTTTATTCAAAAAAAAAAAAAAAAA